>NC_142008.1:13340887-13624201 GCF_049901715.1 Pseudonaja textilis
ACATCAAGGCACACATCTCCTCTGTGAGGATGCTGCAACAGTCATAAGTGTGAAAAATGGTCATAAGTCACTTTTTTCAGTGCCATTGTAACTTTGAATGGTCACTCCACACAAGCAAAGTACCAGCAAAGGAGGGGAAAAAAAACTCCAGAGAAGTTCCTGAGACAGGAAGTCTAGTCCTCCCAAGAATGTAATAAGGGTTAATGGAGAGGCAGTTTCTGTAAGCAACACCAGAATGTTTCCTTCCTGCCTTCCTTACAGGATTAGGCCAGTAATTTCTTCTAACAATTGGTTCTCCGAACTGCTTAGAATGTTAACAACCGGTTCTAGCGAATAGGTACGAACTGGTAGAATCCCACCCCTGAACAGCACCCACCTGTTCTCATCTTGCCTGTCTCCAAGCAGGGTTCAAGCTCATGGTCCTCAGATGTTGGATGCAGTTGTGGGGATGGTCCCCATTTTGGTTATATATGTATGATGTTAAAACATATATTGAAGTTTATTCTTGGAAGAATTACAACAAAATTCATCTTCTTTTTACACTGCCATTTTAATTAAATCCTCTGCTATGTTTTCCCTCAATGCCAATGGTGAATTATATAAACATATATGCTGTTTTATATATAATTCTGTCTTTTAACCTTATGAAGAGCTACCAGGAGTTATTTTAGAGTCAGACAGCCTAGAAATGTAAGAAATAAGCAAATAAATGTTATCTTTTATGATAAAAAAGTTCAATTTTTTTCAGGTTTTGGTTGGAAATGAGAACTTTATAGGACAGGATGGCTGACTAGCAGGGATAAAGTGGCTGTCTTAAGTCTTGGCAAAGTTTATGGCTCATAGTTTACACTTTAAACTCCCAAAATAAAATAAAGTCTAGGTTTTAGACCCATGTATTGCAAAGAGCTCTATGGCTACCAACAGGATGTCAGTGGGATGCATTCTTTTATCTTCTGCTTTAGATCAAGGAACAGGAAAACAGGGATGGTAATGGAGTGTGGATTAAATAAATCTCCCTTGGTTATTGATGCACTATTCAATCCAATGGCTGAAATAGTTTATGAGATCTGAATGATTAGGATGAGCCATTGAGGTAATCTAAGAGCCATAGTGGCATGATGGTTAGAATGCAATATTGCAGGCTAACTCTGCCAACTGTCTGCAGTTCAATTACTGACTGGGTCAAGGTTGACTGAGCCTTCCATGCTGTAGTGCTTTTGCTATTCCCACACTGGTCCAGGGTACCTAGCCATGACTATTGGAAAGTAAACTCTTAAATTCAGTACTAATTTCTGAGCAAATTAAACTGAATTATATTGTGAATGAATGAATTAATGGGCATATGTATCAGCCAATTCAAAAGTCACAGGGGATGTAATAATGATGGATTTCCCCCTTTTTTCCTAGATTCCACTAAGGGAAAACAAAACAAAAAACCTACCACCCTGTTGGAACAGCCTAAAGGTCCATCTGATCCAGTAATGTATTTATAATCTTGGCTGAAGAAGCTGCCTCCAAGAAAACCAAAGCCCGAATCAATAAATAAGAGCAAGGCCTTTAAGAATTTGCTCCTTCCCTTTAGCTAGTATGACAATCAGGCAGACTAATGAGGATCTCTCAACATATTGGATATATTCATTTAAACAGTGTGGGGGGGGAGGGGAAATCTCATCCTTTCTTCTCTAGGGAGACTTTTTCAGCAATATCAACAACTTGTACAAACCACTTTGAAGCCTTAGGATATTCTTGATTTTTGTGTAAGCATTGTGAATCTTTATAAATCACAGAGTATTGGAGAATAGAGTGTTATTCTTAGAATCAACCATACTTGGATTGCCCTTTGATTCTATTGTATTTATTCAGTGCTGGAACAATTTTTTGTTTGTGTTGTATATCACAGCTGTGTCTTGGGGAGCAGTTGTGGGGGGCAGTGAATGCTTTGGGATTTGGTAATTCTCTTCAACAATGCCTTCAGATCCTTCCTGCTCAATATGTCACCACACCTGCATGAAACAGTTATTTCCTGTTTCCAGGACTTCCCCATTGTTCTCCAGTAATCTGCCTTAAACATAAACCATGCTTGCTGTCCTTTAGCTTCCAGTTCTTTTCAGTTTTATAATTCTTCCAATTCTTTTCTGGAAATATTATTATAAGCTAACAATTAATTTAATAATTATGCACATGATTATGCAATGTGAACATTTGTGCATGTAACATGTCTAGTGTAAGAGGACAAGCACTGATGGTGCTGGGATAAACCAAGCAGGGTGAAAATTCAATTAAGCACAGTTAATATGATTAGTCTCCATGTATATAATTATCTATTAATTATTAGTAATAATAGCAATTAGTAATAGTTAATAATAATACATCAGTAAGTTCTTATAATTATATAATTTAATGGCAATTTACAGTGGAACCTTTATATGACTCTGGAATTTCAGATCATGAATTCCCGAAATATAGATAATTAGATCAATCTGCTTCTATTGCTCTTGTTCCCAAATCATAAGTTGATTTCTCCCCAGTTTTCTATCATTTAAAAAACAAATCAGCAAGGGCATTTGTTATTTCTCTCTTTTGGTATATTCTTCCTTTGAGCTTGCATCTTGATAAAATATGTTTACCTTAAAAGTTTCAATTCAAAGCTATTTTATGGAATAGCAAACTTTAAACCTATCCCAAAAGTTACAAATCTGTAACTTCAAAAATGGGGCAAAGTCTTGGTGAAAATGTCAAGAGGAGATCAAATGTCTTGTTACAGAACTTCCTATTTTGTCACATTACAGTCAATTTGAATTCTAAATTAGGCATTGGCCAGCAACAGAGTGGTCAATGTCTAAAATACTCTACCTGACTCTGTGGTTTCTTCCCCAAACCCCAAAACTTTAATCTTAGACTGTCTACTATTGACCTCACCCCTTTCCTAAGAGGTCTGTAGGGGTTGTGCATAAGCGCACCAACGTGCCTATCGTCCCTGTCCTATTGTTTCTTTTATTTTTTATTTTTCTTATATGTATCATGTATTTATAACTATGTTTTTACTTATACCTATTATCTTGTAAGCAATTGACAAAAATAAATAAAAAACCCTGAATTTTCATGGTTTCCCCCTCTACCACTCTTGCTACTATTTATAATTTGTATTCTCTCAGGACCAAAAGCAGCTTTCTCAAATGTTAGAAACTTCTTAGGAAAATTTAGCAATAATTTTATTACTCTGCTTACTATCTTTTGGAAGATTCAGTAGTTCTCATTATACATGACACTTGGTAGCCTTCTGTTGCCCACATTTAATCAAATTAAACTTCCACTAAGTTCAGTGGGGATTACTTTTTGAGTAAACGTATGCATTATTACAGGGGATATATGTATGATGACAAACTACCAGAAATGGGGTTAACAGAATAGATTGACTTAAATAATAATAATTTAATAATATAAAACAAGAACAAGAAAATGGAAAAGGCATGTGAGCTGTCTATTAAATAGCTTGTTAACTATTAACTTCTTCTGTTTTTAATAATAAATATATTATGTTTAGGAAGCCATCTTAAGTTCAATGGCAAGGAGTAATCTATAAAACAGTTCAATAATTAAATGGGAAACCACTTTGATCCTGTTGACATGAACATTGGACAGATGTCCACATCTCCAACTGTTTTCCTGTTTGCTAGTTACCACTAATCAATGTGATTACACAACTTGGCAAGAAATAGAGTCTAGTGTGGAAAGAATCCTATCCCAAAGCACCAATTAACTAGAATATTCTCTGTCTCTCTTTTATGACATTTCAAGATCCACATTGGTGGCTCCTTCCTCCTTCTTCTTGGGCTTAGAACTTTTATCCACTATCTGGGTCTTACTCAACCAATTTACCAAGAGTTTGTTTGCATTCTTTTATTTCCCTCAGTGTTGAAGTTTAAAGTCATGGAATCAGAAGAATCCTTTCTTCTGAAATATACAGTTATCTTACAGTCTTTCATCATTTGATATTTTTTCCTCCTTTAGATTGGGTATCTAGCCTGCTTCTTTGATTGAATGTCATCAGAAGATCAACAGTGGTTGCCTGACTTTTGAGACCCTGTCTTATCATCTTTTTTAAAAACTCTGTATTCATCATTTCTTGGAAATTAACCCAGATTTCCAAGAGCAGCCTTGTCCTTTCTCAATTTCTCAAACCCTACCAAATCTAGGTTATAAACAAAAAAAACCAAACCACCCTATGGTAGAAATCTTACTGAATCTAAAGATTGGCCATGTGATACAATTAATTTGTGGTATTCCAAGTGTGGACCTTTGAGCCTCACCTCTCAAAAAAAGTTTTCATTTTAATTAGGCTCCCAAAGGTTATTATTAAGTACACTTTTATTATTAAACCATGTCTAAAACATATTTGAATAAGTTTCTACTCAGTTCAATTGAAATGGAAATTAAACAAAATTAAATTTAGTTTTTGTCCTTGCCCCACCTTATCTGATATTCTTTGGAGTTCGGCCTGGGGCTAAAACAAGTTTGCCCTTCTGATTTAAAAGCTGAAGGGAAGATGATGAACAGGTAGCTGAAACAGAGATAGTGGCTGCTGGCAATCTTACAGCATTTTTTTTAATGCACTCTTTCCTTCTTCTTTATAGCTAGTCTCTCCCAAAGGCTTAGACTGGATAATAGCAATTTTATTGAAAAACAAAGAGAAAGATTCTTGTCCCTTAAGGCTCATAATCTAATAATTTAGTAACTGGATAGTGTTTTTAATTAGCTTATTATCCATCAGGCACAAGACATTAATGTTTAGAAATCTTTAAAACAGCCGCATAGCATTAGCAGCTTTATGTCTGTCACTTGGCCTTGTGATTTGCCATTTCAGTTAACGTTTACAAATGGAGCCTAATTCATCCGTAGATTTTTGTCTACCATGTCTAACTTGATAAACAAGAGGAAACACAGCCTGAAGCACTTGTGATTTATTTTGTAGCGGAGGGTGCTAAATAATTTCCAAAAGTAGGTAGACTTGCATTACTACACCTTTCTAGAAGGGGCAGAATGACCAAGAGACTCCCAGATTATCATCTGTCCCTTCGGTATGTTATCTTGAGCCTTGGAACAAGCTGAGACCTGCAGGGTTGCCACCATGTTGGTGTACTATATCGGTGTGAAATTCTCTTGTATAGAAAGGTTCACCATCATCTTTTCTACTATTCTTGTTCACTCTGATGAAACACCTCCAACTTTTCTTTCAAAATGAAGCGAACAGCTGTGAAATCCTTATGGATGAAATGTAGTATTCTTGCCTTTGTTAAGTCATGAGGTGGCCCTTACATCAATAGCACTTAGACCTTATTTACCACTTTACAGTGCTTTGCAACCCTCTTTAAGGGGTTTACAGAGTCAGCATATTGCTGCAACAATTTGGGTCCTCATTTTACTCACCTCAGAAGGATGGAAGTCATCCTTGAGCCTGGTGAAATTCGAATTGCCAAATTGCTGGCAACCGGCAGTCAGCAGAAGTACCCTGCAGTATTGCACTCTAATCTCTGTGCCACCATGGCTCATAGTGGATTATGGTTTTAATTATGAGATGTGCCCCAGTAGGAAGAGTGAACAGTTTAAAAAAATGGGATTTGTGCATGGATACCAGTATATTTTGCTGCAATGCAGCTGCTGTTAATAAACAGTGTTGTGAAGTTTATTACTTTGCTCATGTATGAATGTCTTCTTCTTCTTTTTTTTATAGTCAGTTCTGCTGACTCTGACTTTTTCCAACTGGGAAGAATAGGCAGCCAGTGAAGCTTCAAAGTGATGGAGAGATGTATAAAACAAAGCAGCAGCACAGCAGGAACCACTGCCATCTCCACCCAAAAAAATTCAGCTCAGCAACTTCGCAGGGATAAATGTGACATAAATGTTCAAACCTATCGAATGTAAGGGAGAACAAGAAAAATCTCTCCTCCCCCCACCTATCTCTAGGAAGAAGATTGCTAAAAGTTGGCAAGGCAGTGAGAAAGTTTCTCTGAGCTAAAACTTACTTTTAACCTGCACAATGAGAGAATCTGATGCAGCTGGAAAAGAGAGAAAGAGGCCAGTCATTGTTAGGGAAGGAAATAAAAGTTCTGAGCCAAGAACCAGAAAAGAGAGCAACAGAGACAGAGACAGAAAGAGAGACACACAGAGAGAGAGACAGAGAGAGGACTTAATTATAAGAATGTTGTTAAAAAGGCATTTTCCATTGGCTGGATCTTCTCTCCACCAGCTGCAACTATCCATCAAAAAATCTTTCCTTGCTGCTGTAGGCTATTGCTAAGAGAGATCAAATGTGATCTGCTGATCCACTGCTTCACTCTCATTGTCATTATTTACAGTCTACTCCCTGGGGGAGAATGGTGGAAACTTGGCTTCTCTAACTGCAAAACGAAGAATTGGAGAATACAATGCAATGCGACTAGAACTTACATCTAATGCTTAGAGGGTTGGATTTTTTGCTACAGACTTTGTACCACTGGCAGGAGGTGTGTGTGAGAACGGGGAGGATATCTCCAGAGGTAAATCAGGTTTTCCTTTTCCTTTGTTGTAAGCAAAATGAGGTAGACTGACTCCATTGGGGTGACTTATGAATAAAAGGAACTGAAGAAAATAAATAAATAAACCAAATCATCTGTGAAATAGCCCTTTGCAAAGTCCTTATGGTCAGAGAATATGATGGCATTTTCCTGCAAGCAAATGTACCAAATAATCACAAGACATCCAAGCTTAAAAAAGTAAAACGGCTTTGCTCCAAATTAGCATCTTCCCCACCAGAGCCGTTTTTTTTTCCAGCCAAGTCTTTGGCTGCCAATTAAATATTCCAAACATCTCTATTACAATTACAGTATCAACACACTGCAAATATGATCTCATGCCATCCTTATTCCAACAGGAAGAAGTTACCAGGAAAATCTTAGAAAGGCATCAAAGTGACAAGTCAGTTACAGAGCTTATACTCAAGTCCTTACACACATTCTTTTATTCTGGGGAATTCAAAAGCAGCTTGTAATGTACAGCCAACCTACTATTACAAAGAGCAGCCAAAGACTGCTACCTGGGGGGAGGGGCGGAGGTAGTATTCTCTGCCAAGTATCTTTAATTTCCTTTAAAATAGCTTCTGGGGGATTTCATCTAAGAGCAAACCTTTCTCTTTTACTCTTTCTTGTGTCAGCTTGTTCTGTTTTGCCAAATGGCCAGTTTTGACATTTTTTTTTTTTACTCTTTTTGAAATTTTTTTTTAATTAGCCAAGTCAATCAAGAATCACATAGTGAATGCAAGGTGACTTTCCAGTCTAAAAAGCAAGACCAGTTTAAATGGGTGATTTTTAACCTAGTGGATTAATTTTAGGGGGGCTAAAATTCATTCCAAACAATCTTATTTAGGACCGTGAGGTAACTTTTACTTCTTCTGCGATTGAGATGAAATTTGAAAAAGGACAAACTACAGGTAGTCCTCAATTTACAACAGTTTGTAATCCCATGCCAAAGTATGGTCAGGAAGGAAGGAAGGAAGGAATTTCCAATGATCAGTGCTACCAATGCCCAAATGCATCTTAATAATTGATTGAGTGGATAGCTTGGTTGTTTGTGGTATTGCAAATGGTGGGAGGTTAAAAGTATGTCAAGATGGCCAGTTAAACAGTCATTGCTGCCATTTTGTCTTTTTTGACATACACATGGTAGCCATCTTTGTCTGTAGCAAGAAAAAAGAATACACATATAAGTGCATGTTTTAAAGCTCCAAAGATTGGGATCTTGTGTGATTTTTTTCATTTTATGCACACATCAATGTTTCCTTTCAAAAGGATTGCAGCTGGCAAAGACATATCCTTCTTGGGCCTTATACTGACTGAACATTAGAGATGGTATTCAGACTAGTTCTGGAGAATCAGTAGTGGAAATTTTGAGTAGTTCGAAGAACTGGCAAATACCACATCTGACTGGAGATTTTACAGTATCCTTCCCCTGCCATGCCCACCAAGCCATGCCCACAGAACTGGTAGTAAAATAAAATTGAATCCTACCACGGCTGAACATATGTGTGTAAAATCTGAAGAGGGCTGTCCTATTGCTAAAATCCCAATTCTATAGCCAACTGCTACACAAAGATTTTTCAGTGATTATGCAGGAAAAACAGAGGATGCTTTCAGAATCTCATCTATGAAACACCATAATTGGCACTAGCTTTCTCTAGAAACAGGCCGTGATATTTCTTACCTAGGCCAAATGCTACTGCATTTTTGAAATCCAGCACCAATTGAGAAGAATACAGTGCTTTAAAATTACTGTGTTCTTTCAAACCAAACACACCTATAAAAATACTTTGGATAATAGTTGTTGCATTTTCTGATTAGCTGCTTTTATAGTTCAATAAAGTAGAATGAAAATGCATAGACAAATGGTTCAACAGAAAACATTTCCAGAGTTAGTCATTAAAAATAAAAAAATAAAAGGGCAACAATCAAAGCCAAACTTCTACGCACATAGTTACACCAACTTCTTTTTCAGTTTTCTTTGAAAGGGATCTGGACAAAAACAGAGCTTCTGAACATGTTTTAGAAATATTGGTGGGAAACAAGGATCGATGGTGGCTTTGTTGTTGCTTCTTCTGAAAATTGATAAATCTACTATAGTTGCCATGAAAATGAGTCTCCTGATGTAGTGGATTCCTAAAAATTAATTCTCATTCAAAGACCAAGATTAGAGTTATAGGCAACCTTTTGAAGTGCTGTTAACATGAGATGATGTTTATTTTTAAAGGCAAATATGGATGTGGCCAAATGATTGATTTTAAATTGCATATATGTATGGCAAATCACAAGTTTCTAGCGTGGCTCATGGCTTCGTCAGCTATAAAAATGTGAAGTGTTGTTTATGAAAACACCTTTTTATTGGGCATTATTAATACCTCATGCTCAGATTGCTTTTAGCCAGAGACTTTTATTTTATGGATTCTAATGAAAGCGGGAATAAATTCTAGCTTTTTGATTGCTCCAACAACTGGCTAAATTAAGCCAGGGCAGTATAAGTGGAACAGATTGTATTTCAAATGCATCAGATTCATTGGAACCATTTGTCCAGATAATGAAAAAGGAACCATTAAAGAAGAAAATGATAGAGAACAAGTAAAAACACTGAAGCTAATTTCATGGTAAATATCTAAATTCCCAGTCAAGCTATTAGGACATTGAAGTCTGATAGCAGAATGCAGTTCAGCCTGTCAATTAAAAAAAGAAACCTGTCTCTTCTCTACATTTCTGTAAGTTCTAAACAAGAATATTTCAGAGAGGTGGAGAAATGAAAAAAAATATAGGATGTGCTTGAGCAGGACTATTAAAGATAATTAACTGAGATATTGTTTATTCAGTTAACTGGATTTTCTAGGTTTTCCTGACACACTGAACCATCACTTAACCACAGAGGCTGGGTTTGCAGATTTACAGTTAGGATGAAAATTGGCTGGCTAGTTTGTGGTTCATGCATATACAGCTCTTGGGCTGATGTGTAGCCCAAGGATTCCCAAGCGATAAAACAGTGGAGCTTTTTAAAAAGGCTGTTAAGCTGATTTTAACAAAGTCAACAGGGGAAGAACATTTCCGGCAAAGAGGACTTCTCCATCACTTTCAGTCTTCATAAAACATTTGTTTCTCTCTGTCAAGGTGAAACAGAATATATACTATCTTCCATTAGTGGATAGAATTCTTCTCAATGCCTTGAGCGTTCCTTTCTAGTCTTCCTAAAATCTAAGCATTTGAAAGTCACTGCATTATTAGTCCTGTACTAATTAACCTAGTTTCAATTTAAATGGGAGATTTGAAGATAGCGTACTTTGAGATGTATTTGCAATTTGGGTTTGGGAGCAAATGGGTTGGATTTCACAGTTTTGAGACTCAGTTAAGGGAAGAAAAACATTTCATAGTCTATAATGGGAGAGGTGGGTGCTATTGAAATACCTGTAGCTGCTTCATATTAGGAGAATGAGAACACACCCTTTCTCAAACTCAGTAACTTTAAGGTGTGTGGACTTCAACACCTAAAATTCCCCAGATAGAATCCTGGCTGGGGAATTCTGGGTGTTGAAGTCTATACATCGTAATTTTGCTGAAATTATGTAACATTGCTTTAGAGGTGTTAATCTTCCCAGGCTGCAGCCACATATGTTCAAGGTTTCTTCACTATAAATTTCAAAACACTGTATTGACTCTGTACCTCTTTTAAGGTTCAAAGAGGGATGGGAAAAGAAAATCACATGGCTGGAAAACAAAAGATACAGAAAAAGGTGAGGGGGTAGGGGAAGGGGTAAAAATGAAAACTTCAGCTGTGAGTTTTCACTTTTCTGGAATTCTTGTCTTGATTATTTTCTCTTGTAGGGTAGTGTAATTTTGCAGCTTCTGTCTCCATGAGGTCTTTCAACAAGAGATTGGATGTTAAGGCTCTGAACATCTTGCCAAAAACCATGTTGGTTAGTTAATACTGTGGAATCCTTTTCAGTCCTGATTTTTTTCCCCTTACTCATCTCTTAATGTCCTGGGACCACAGAATGTTGAACATGAAAAAAACATGATGCTTCTCTGCAAGACAGCAATTAACTGGGTGATGTAGGAATGACATCATTTGGGTTGTTTTGAAAAAAAAGTTTAGGGCTTTTTTTAGTTTAAATACCAGCCTCAAATTTCAGGACGGTGCTGGGTATTTATGCTGTTCATAAGACACCATCCTATACTTTTCCATGTCTTTATGTTGACCTCCTATCTGTTTTGCTCATTATAATCTTTCTGTGAAAGCTCCTGCAGGCACAGTAAATGAAAAATCATAAATAACTGAACTGCAATGGTTGTATTTCTTTAGACAAAGATGGCTGCATTAGGCTGAAAGATTGCCAGCCAGTTGCCAACCTGCTCCTCCCTTCTTGTTTGATAGTTCCCATTGTGAAGAGTCTAATCTTTCCTCATTACCTAATAGTTATTCATATATGGAATTTTAACCCATTATTATTTAAATAAGCTCCCTCCGGTATTTCTCTTAGTTGATCTGGATCTATAAAGGAAACTTTGCTTGAGGAAGAGAGATACATCTTCCACACTCTCTTTCTTTCCCTATAAACCAGAGATGTCAGTGCAATGCATGTGTAATGCTGTTGCAAATACCATAATTACAACCCATTTGTCAACAGATGACAACTTTAATAACTGGCACACACCCATCATCTCAAGTGTCTACATATTTCTTAAATAAATGTTGATTGAAAAATTTACTGTTGCAGCAATATGGCTTGGAATGGCCTGAAATTCTGCTCTAACTCCTCCTTTTGGCTTATTATATAAACCATAAACTTCTCTATAAAAAGGGGAAAAAAAGATGAGCTCCAGAGAAGTTCCAAATATTATATGTAGTCCAACTGTCACAGAGTAAATAGTTCATTTAGATCTGCTTTGATTAGGTCAAATGCTTCATAACTAACATTACAATGGTGTTATTGGTTTTTTTTTTAATTTCCCATTGGCAAAAAAAGGAGGATACTTCAGGACAGGGTGTGAACTTCTTTCCCATGCACAGAAGTCAAATGCAAAAATGGATAGATAGAAGCTATTTAGCTCAATTTACATTAAAAAGCAAAAAGCATTTTCAGTATCACCTTTATTTTAAAGAGAGGTGCACCAAATTTCGCTGGGCTTTGCCTAATATCTTCTTCTGTAAAATAAGCGGTGCCAAAGCAAATCATTCCTTGACCTTAATTGCTCTTGTGATCTCCTCGACTACTGCAATATGTTCTAGATGGGGCTGCCCTTGAAGAGCATTCAGAAACTTGAATTGGTACAGAATGTGACTGCATGGATTAGTAGTGTTGGTATTTGGCATGTAATACAACTTTGTGAGGTACATGGGTTGCCAATATGTTTTTAGGTGCAATTCAAGATTCTGTTGTTAATTTTAAAACCTACATGACATAGGATTGGATTACCTAAGGGACTGTATCCTCCCACTCATTTCTACCTATTCAATACCTACTTTGCTTTGGCTGGCATCCTGCCATAAAATGCAGGAGCAGGAGGCAGGGAATGTACAGAGGGAGGGATGACAGGATGTTGGGAATCAGAGGTGCAGATAGACATTTTTTAGTCTAGGGTAGAGGGTCCAGGAAAAGACAGGTTTTAGGTGGGAATATTCAGATCCAGCTTGACTTATGCTGTTGCTATAACCACTTGGCCTTAGTAAAAGTATACCTTTCACTACAAATGGAGTCAAGGGTCTTTCTTTCCTAAATACCCAACCTGCTGGACAAACCTGGCATTCAGTGTAGTCTGGCAGGTTGGGCAAGTTATAGGTCTTGTCAGCCACTGAATATCAGCTGAGAGGACTCAGGAGACATATCTTCTCTGTCATAGTCCCCATACTTTAGAACAATTCTCTCTTCAGAGATCAGGATGAGACCAACCCTGTTGGTTTTTCATGAGGCTGTGAAGATATGGTTGTGTGCACAGGGCTTGGAGCCATAGGTATGTTAAGAACCCCATTTCTTGGCTATATTAAAATCCATGGCAATATTTTTATTCTGGGACCATGCCTATTTATTTTGTATTATTTTAGTCGCTTTTAGTTTGTTTTTATGTTTTATGTTGTATGCCGCTTGTAGAGATGGGCAGCTATAGAAATCAAATAAATGCACACAAGCTAGCATTTTAAATGACATGAGAGCAGTGGTGGGATTCAAAATGTTTAACTACCAGTTCTGTGGGTGTGGCTTGGTGGATGTGGTGTAGCTTAGTGGGCATGGCTTGGTGGGCATGGCAGGGGAAGGATATTGTATACTCCATTCCCACCTCACTCTAGGGGAAGGATACTGTAAAATCTCCATTCCGTCCCATTCCCTCCCCACCCCACTAACCTGCTTTTCAGCTCTGTTCTCCTGTGCAGGGCAACAAAAGAAGACCCACCCGATCAGCTGGGACTCCAATCAGCTGGGACTCAGGAAGCAGAGAATAGATGGGGGTGGGACCAGTCAGAGCTGGTATTTGCTGGTTCTCCGTACTACTCAAAATTTGCACTACTGGTTTTTTAGAACCGGTCAGAACCTGATGAATACCCGCTCTGTTTGAGAGGTTATAAGAACAGAGTCAACTGATTTCTGAGCTTCCCTCCCCAAGTAACCCAGTTACATAAAACAGAAAGGTGGTAAAAATCCATTCTAAATTTGGGGATAATAGACATCTTATTAAATTATTTCTTGACTCCAAAAGTGTAACTTGCATTTCCTAGTGGGGTGTCAGAGGGGAATTAATGCTGTTCCCCCAGGAAACAAGAGAGCAAATTTACCTTTGATTTCAGCTTGCAGTTGTGTGACATATTCCTAATTAGTTGTGAAAAAGCTGAGGCTTTCTGGCAGTTTCCAGGTTCGGCACTGTGAATTCATCATAATGAAGTCTAGAAATACACATGAAGGGAATCTATTATGCTTCTGAAGACTCTTTTATTATATTACATGGACAATGTATGCTTAAATATGTGCAGAACTCATGTGGTGACATCCATTCTTAGTAATAAGACCATTTTACCAAGGACGAAGAACAAAACAGGCCTGGTGGCAGAACAAGCTCACAGAGCAATTATTAAATACCTAAGCTTGGAAACATTCTCTCTCTGTGTGTGTTTGTGTTTGCGTGTTTAATTTTTTTTCCCAAAGAAAGCCCATTGTGACATTGTGGATAGCATTTTCTTTATTTTCTAACCTCACCAAAATTTCAAGCTTCTTCAGAGAAGCTAATGCATTGTATCCAGCTGCACACATTCAAGGAAAGGAGGAAGAAAGGATGAGACTGCAAGGTAGAGTGAGTTTCATTGTTTGCATTGCAAGCTTTATTTAGGAAGGAAGGCAGAAAAGGAAATTTTAGCCCTTTTAGTTGTGGAAGGGATTTGGGTATTTTGCAAATGTATAATAGGTTAGCCTTGTTCCCCAGAAGAGCAATAAAGTGCCACTCCTTTGGTGTGTCACATTCCTGATTCTGAGACATTGCTGTAACTGGAATAACCCTTGGCTGAAAACCAGAGGGTTATTCTAGTTACAGTGCATTTACCAAGATTTTCTACACTTTTGATCAGTTCCATCTTTTTACAAAAAATCCTCAATGGTCTAAGCACAAAGAGGGCAAACACTTCACATCTTCCTTATCCTTTCCGGCAGAGCAGGACAAAGATTGGAAAGAAAGGTGGTACAACCTTTGCAGATGTTCTGTCCTCCCATTTCTCTGCCAGTGGTTCAAAGAGAGATAGAGGCATATGCAGGGTCCTACATTTCCATCAAATTAATGATGGCAGCTTTGTGTCACAAGCTCCATCTCTTTCATATATGTGGGCTATGTCATGTAACATGCTTATACAGATGAGATAAACCTTGTGGAAGGTCTATCCCTTGATAGACCTTGATCTCTCCTAGACCTCACACGTATTTCTGAAGATAGGACTAATCTCAAAATAAACTTCTTTCCTGGATTCAGATAATATTGCAGATATAGAACCTTGGCCACCAACTTAATTGCTTGTGGGAGGGAAACCATCCCTTCTAACCCAGAAGTGTCTGAAATTTGAACTCAAATTTAAACTGTTAAATAAGACATAAACTGTTTTAACTCCTACCCTCAAAATGATACAACAGAGCACTGCGCACCAGAACAATTAGATACAAGAACAGTTTTTCTCCCGAATGCCATCACTCTGTTAACAAATAATTCCCTCAACATTATCAAACCATTTACTAAGTCTGCATTACTATTAATCCTCCAATCCTTCCTTTCACTCATCTCCTCCCACTTATGACTGTATGACTGTAACCTTGTTCCTTGTATCCTAATGATTTTTATTGACTGTTTCCTAGTATGATTTGATTGCTTATTTGTACTTTATGACTATCATTAAATGTTGTACCTTATAATTCTTGATGAATGTATCTTTTCTTTTTATGTACACTGAGAGCATATGCACCAAGACAAATTCCTTGTATGGCCAATCACTCTTGGTCAATAAAGAATTCTATTCTATTCTATTCTATTCTATTCTATTCTATTCTATTCTATTCTATTTGACAGTGGGATATGCTATTGATAATATGTATCTAACTGTATAGTTAGAACCATACTAGAAATGAAATACAAGATAAGATCTTCTAACAAGTAGTGCAAAGGTATGTAATGCCCATACCTGTCATTATTCTTTGTTTTCACATCTTTATATTTATTTATTTATTTGATTTGTCAGTTGCTAACAAGATAACAGGATACACACACACACACACACACACACACATGAGAATACAGGAAATAGGTACGAATAAATGGGGACAATAGGACAGGGATGGTAGGCATGATGGTGCTCTTATGCTTATATTTGCATTAGATAAACAACTCTTTTCCAGTAGTTCTAGCTACTAGCCCCAGTTGTTCAGCCAATACTTCTGAGTTCTATAGTCTATTTGTCATCAGTTGTTGAGGAATTCCAACACCTAGCATAATCTTTGTTGACTTAGGTTATGAACAATCAAAACATTGAAATTTGCTTAAACCAGTGAATTTAATTAACAAGAAATTACACCTTGATTTGGGTTGTATTATAGGTTGAACAGGATAGCCTGAACTTGCTATTGAACTCTGTAGCACTCCCTGCACAAATAAATTCCTATGAAAATATTTCATAGAGATCTGGTCATGCCAGCCAATGTGGTGGAGAAAAATGCTACTGAGGGGGGAAAAAAGACAATTAATTTGATGGAAAGCATCCTGCATTCTTTACCATAATCCTAACATAACTTCAGTATCTGGTGATAGTGTATCAGTGTAATCAGAGCAAGGAAGACTGCAGCATAAAGTGTCAAAGTCATAAATACTTCGTGTTTTTCCTGGATGACAGTCCAATGAAGTGTGCCAGAAAAAGCTTTGAAAAAATACACTGAACCACTATCCCAGATACTGGAAATAAAATTTTACTGATAGTTGAAAATTTACCCTAAGAATGTAGACTTTAATCAAAATAGTTGACATACAAATATTTCATGATCTAAGAGGGAAAGAGAATAATTCCTCAGGTTATCTCTTGATGAATATCAGTCAAAATTGGAGCAGGAACTATCAAGTAAACTATCAGATTAGGAACAATAGGATAATTAATACTTAAAGTATTTCAAGTTTTTTAAATGGGAAGTTAGATTATTTTTCATTAGCAAGTGGCTTAGATAGATCTACAAACAGTTACATTTCAAAGTAGAAATTTAGTGATTTTATTTATTATTACTTTTTTAAAAAAAAAATCATTTATTTCTATTATTGTGTTTATAATTTGATCCTTCCCAGATATTTCTTTGAATTAAACTGGCTATTGGATGCAGACATAGATGTATTCATGCATTCCAGTTCACGCTAACTTAAACTGATAATTTTTGATATTGCTTTAGCCTTTGTAACTGTAATAGATTGTTCTAGTAAAAAGAGAGATGTTTGGGAATAACCTAAAGATGGAATACTGTACATCTGAGTCTGAAAGAAACAGGCCTCTAGGGAGATTTTGTGCTCTACCACAGAAACAAAGTGTGTCTGTAACTGGTAAGCTAATGGCATAACTAAGAATTATCAAAAAAGATTTTTTTAATAAAAAGCTATTGGTCAAACCAGATCTTCTCCATCCTACATCACAGCAAAGCTTTTAATTTCCCTCTTGTATTTCAGTTTCTTTCCTATCCATCATCTAGTAAAGTTGGATAAGCACTAAAAGAAAAGGTTGATGTTTACATGCTGAGATGAAATTAAGAAATATGAGGGTGGAGGTTCGTTCTCTAAGTTTGTGCTTGGTTTCCCAGAAGCACTTCACCTCCCAATGACTGTCACCTGACATGACTCCCCATCACAAGATCCTCACATAACATGACACATACCTGACCCTCACACCTGACCCATCTCAAGATCTATAATAAATCCTTCACTTGACATGGCTTATCACAAGACCCTCACCTGTTGTGACCTCCCATCACAAAACCTATGGACCACACAGAAGAGCACTGACACTAAGATCCGTTAAATTCTGCTAAAGATATCACCTAGCCTGGTAACAAAAATTTTTGGAAACCAACCCACAACTCAGACCATTTCATGCATACCCACTTCTGCTTAAATTGAGGCCCTTCCCCATTCAGAAACTAAACTCTGTTCCTAAGTTATTGGTGTGGTTTTCCAATGTTGTTATGGTTTCCCCTAACTGGATGATGCCTCTCCATTCCAACTATCTAAGCACCAATATTTGGGTCTACAACAATTTGCCACAGCCAACTTGCTGCAGACAAACTTGCCCCAAGACAAGAGTTAAACTAATATTGAAGAAATAGTCAAATAGAATAATTAAAGAAAGGATGCCAAATGAGGGACAAAATAAAATGTGAATGATAAAAAATAAAACATTTTTAAATTATTGTCCTACAGAGAGTGTTCCATGGTGAGTTGGCCATGGAAAGTTGACCATGGGAGGTTGACCATGATGAGTTGGCTGCAGCACCTTGTCACCCTCCACCAGTACTTACACTTAAAGAAAATGATTTTTGAAGCCTCTTCACAACCATTTCCTATTTAGCAGCATTTCTGGAAGATTAACTAGAAAGGAAACAAAGAAAAGAATTCACCCAGTTTGGATATTCCCCTTTAACCTCCTCTCTGCTAAATCACCTGAAATAGTTGAATACAACTGACATCAGTCTCACTTCCTGGAAAGAATGACCTTAGATTTCCCTCTGGTTTGTTTTGGATAGATGGTGAAGTTTGCATATGGTGTAAGTGTGTTAAGACATCAAATATTTATCTTCTGTGCCCTGCATTATACATTTTTTATCCTTCCAGAAGAGTTTATTTTGCATGAGGCTGAAATGAGCTAATAGCTTCATCATCAATGTTCCCAACAGGGCAGAGAATACTTTGTTTATAAAGGTTCAAGACTTTCTTAAATGCCAATTGCTAGGGCTTGTTAGATCTATAAAATATGTAACTCCTATAATAATGAGTAATGCCATCTTTGGGGATTTAAGTGGGAGAGCAAAAGAAGAATTTAACCAGTCATAAAATACGACTGTCTACACAAGATTATAACAGTATTGAAAATTTTATCTAGCTTCATTGTTTTCTACCATCCATAGGAGAACCAGTTTGGTCTAGTAGTGAAGACACTCTGAGTTCTAGTCCTACCTTAGCCATGAAAGTCTGCTGTGTTACTTTGAGGCAACCCATGTGGGACAAGCTGGTAAATCAATTCCTGTTGCAACTAATGCATCAAGAGCCATGGTGGCACAGTGGTTAGAATGTAGTATTGCAGGTAATTCTGCCAGCAAATCAGCAGTTCAGTTCTCTATTTTTTCCGAGGTGGGTAAAATGAGGGCCCAGATTGTTGGGGGGCAATATGCTGACTCTGTAAACCACTAAGGGAGGGCTGTAAAGCACTGTGAAATAATATTTGTCTAAGTGCTATTGCTATTGTTTTCAATGGTTGATCTGAAAAAACGGGCTCTGCAGGAAAAATGCTAGGAAGGGGAAAAAATGCATTTATTTCTTTTTATCTCACCTTTATTATTTTTATAAATAAATCAATGCACATACCTAATACTCCTTTCTTTTCCTATTTTCCCCACAATAACCATCTTGTGAAGTAGATTGGGATGAGAGAGAGTGACTGGCCCAAAATCAGCCACGTGGCTTTCATGCCTAAACCGAGACTAGAACTCATAATCTCCTGATTCTTAGCCAGGTGCAACTCAAAATTCATGCTTAAGATGTGATTAAAACTTCTCTGTCAGAGTTCTTCCTGTGCTTGGGGAAAAAAATCCACACACATTGCTGCCAATTTGGAACATGTTCCTGCTTCATGCTTATCTTAAGTTTCCAATTTGCTCCACAGCTTTGCAAGCCCATTTCTGCCCTCTAGGAATTTGCTGTCTTACTGGTCAAGTAGCAAAGTGCTAAATTGTTCCTACTTCTCTTCTACTTACAACTTTAATCTAAACAAAGAAAACAGACAGCTCAGTTATGTTGAGAGAGAGAGAGAGAGAGAGAGAGCTCATCCCTCAAAGTATTTCATTTTTAAAGTCTATTTTAAGGATTGAGTGTTGCCTAGAGAGATTAAAGCTTAAGTAGTCTAAAACTGCGCAAGAGAATGGCAAGGAATAATTTAAAAAGAGAGACCCACTGTTAAGATACCCACATTTGCATATATGAATGCAGCTAAGGAAATATGAAATAGGAAGACCCATTGGTGTGATTAGCTAAAAGAAATCTCTGCGGATAAAGATGGAGGAGACCATCAGGGGTCTTCTTTGTTTCTATCAAGAACTGTATTCTTCCAGGTTCAGTTATTCACTAATCAGGGTAACGAGTTAATTAATCTGTTAATTCCCCCTAGAGTAGTTCTGCCACATAGAAGTGAATAATACTGTGTATAAGTTGCCTTGCAATTTCATAAAATATGATTGTCTAGAAGCAGCTTCTGCTTTTCTGCTTTATTCTCAGATTGCTTGAGAATTTCTTTCAACTTTCTCTTCATGGTGTCTTTGAGCCTATTTTATTGTTGGACGTGATAGAGGACACCATTAGTGGTGGTATGGTTTTCCTTTATGCATTTTTCTGCCACTTGGATGTTTACTTCACTGTCTGTACACCTAGACTTCAAAAAAACCCAAAGGCTTTGATGTTTTCCTTTTGTAACAGAATGTGTGGATGACTTTGGAGAACAAGAGAAAGAGATGTTTCCCAGGAAATAATCCAGTTGCACAACTTTGTGCATTCTCACTGACCCATTTAGCAGCTTTTGCACTCATGCACACCCTCCCTGACTCATGTGAGGCCTATTGTATATCCTGCACACCCTCCCTAACCAGGATAGCTTCTCTCATGCACCTGTGTGCACACCTGCACGCTCTCCCTAACAGGCAATGTGCATGGGAATTCCTTGTAGGTTAGGTAGGATGCATGAGAGATGCCTTGTGGGTCTGGAAGGGTGCACAGGTTGTGACATAGGTCAGGAAGGGTATGTAGGAGTATAGGAGTGGTCAGCATAGTACGAGCACAGGGGATTTGGGCACCAAACCCCCAAAAGTGACAGGGAATGTCAGCAATCACAATCAAGTTTAGACTTCCTGCCACTTCCACATTGACTTCTGGGGCATTTTTAGGGAGCATTGGAAATGACAACCCATGACCAATGCTGATTGCAGCACCACAGCAGTACTGAAAGAGCATCAGTGTTCAGGTACCAAAACAACCACATTTCCAAAGATTGGCAGCATACAATCTGGATCCGTCACTAGGACCAGAAGTTTAGTCTTTTGGACTTTTGCTGGAGCCCATCATCAGGGAACTTCTATCTCACCAGAATTCCCCTAATTTCTTGATTCAAAAATAGCAGCCCTACGATATATCATTTTGCCCAGTTGAAGTTTACAAAAAGATAGACTTGAGAGTTTTAGTAGTATATAGATTTTTTTAAAGCATAATGTCCAAACAGTATGCATTTATTAAAGAAAGCTTTAGTAGTAAAGTTTAGAGCCCACTGAAAAGACACTCTTTACATTGGATATATGCAATTATGCATATGTATCAGAGGTGGTATTCAGCAGGTTCTGACCAGTTCTGGAGAACCGGTAGCAGAAATTTTGAATAGTTTGGAGAACCAGCAAATATCACCTCTGACTGGAGATTTTACACTATCCTTCCCCTGCCATGCCCACCAAGCCTGAACTGGTAGTAAAAAAATTTGAATCTCACCACTGTACTGTCTATATCTCACACATGGTAGTGTTTCGGTGTGTTTTGCCTTTATAAAAAGATTTTGAAATTCTGATACTCATATTATTTGAAACTTCAGAGGCATTAAAAAAAAGTCCTTGTAAAGCTTCTTTTAGGGTAGGAACTCCTGCCTGATGCACACAACTGATAAAAAATATATTAAAAATTAAACATTTATGATCCCAGGAGCTGCTGAGAAGACCTTGCTCTGAAGAACACATGTAACAATAAAAGCCAGGCATTCAAATTGGGGATTCGACTGTTGTACTTTCTTAATAAACATGCATGTTAGCTTTTTTCAGCACTAAGAGGATAGTGGCACAATTTTCCCATATAATATTCCCAGAGGACATTTTCAATATAATTCTACAGGGAACATTTAGAGGCTGATGGGCTGCAATGCAGCATGCCTCCCTATTAACAGGAGTTATGTGCTGCATCCAATGGGAAAGTACATCCTAATAACTGTTAACTAATAACCGCACCTATAACAAAGTATCCTATGTTGTTCTAATTACAAAGATCAAAACCACCCCCTCACCCCACCTCTTACACAGTAATTACTTCAAATATATTTAGGCACCATTCGGTGGCCGCTGTTCTGAATCAACTGTGGTTGCAAATCTGTAATCATTGCAATCTTGGAAAGCAGATGCTCAGGACTCTGCACCTAGGGAACTGAAGTCCCATCCCACTGTCCAACTCAGCCTCTACTTATCTTAATACCAGGCAGCCATCTCCTGTGTTGCCATAGCAATAACAGGCAAGGTCACCCAAGTCAAGGGGAGAAGAAAGAAGATGGCTGCATCACCATGGCAACGGGGCTCTATCTCCCAGTTCTGGCCCAGTAAGAAACAGATGGGTCATGAAGTGAAAGCATGGAAGTTTAGCCTGTGGGTATCTAAAGACAGACATGCCAAGGCTAAGTTAGGCCTTCTCTGTGGCTGATGGGAAGCTCTGAAAGACAGCAGGAAGAGAAAGGGGAGAGCAAGAAGAAGTTTGTCCAGACTACTAGAATCTATGAGAACATAGTAGAGCCCTCAAAACTTGTAGCAGTGCCAAAAGATGGAAATCAAAACAGTCCGCAAATCAATCATCAAAATGTAGCACACCACGGAGAGTTAACAGTGCTCAGTTCATGGCCTCCTTGAAAATTACACTGCCATCACCATCATCTACCAGAACCATCTGGAACCTACACTATATTCTGATTGTTATTTTTAAATTTCTGGGACTGATTCCATACAGTAGGAATCCTGATCTATTTAGGGCAATTCCTATTTAGCACACCTCTTAAAAGAGCACAGATGGCAGAGATACTAGAAAAGTCACTCCAGCTGTGTTCCTGCTGAAAGAAAACCATACCAAAATATGAAAATCAGAAGAAATGGTATCCACATCATATCCTATATACTAGGTTATTATTAAGATTCTCAAGCTACTATCTTTGGGTTTTTCCCCCTTTTCTGGCTGACCTTAGAATCTGTGCAAATAGCAGTTTGACAAGATTGCCTGTAATTTCTGTTTATTTATTTTTTTAAATCTGATTCCATATTTATAGAAAAAAAGTAGAAGCCATTTTCCTAGAAGGCTGGCGAAAATGGCAAAAATATTGATCAGACCTGAAACATGGATTTTGTGCCTTCACGTTTGTGGGTAGAAAGGTAGGATAAGACATTTTGAAGTGTCAAGTACAATAATATTACATATTAATAATATTACATATACTATGATAAATTCAAAAGACAGTGAACTTTCTGGACCCTCTCAAGCTCTGTACACATTAACCAAATATCTTGACCAACATCTATTCTGCTTTTCTCTTGTTGTTTTTTCAGACCACAGTGTATTATCACCTATTACACTTATATAGGTATTCCTTGACTTAGGGCCATGCATTTAATGATATTCTGAATTTATGATGGCATTAGAGAGCATGTGCTTTGCAGCCTGTAAAACATTATTAACTGTGATCTCTGAGCTTGCTTGTTTTCTTGGAGGAATTTCATTACTCTAACTAGGTAACATCATTAATACACTAGCACTGATGATATTACCTAGTTAAGGTAATGAAACGTCTGCAAGAAAAAAAGCAAGCTCAGGGAACATCAAGGACCTCTCATTTCAATCCTGAGCTACAAATATTCTCCTTTATTGACATTACTAACTGTAACAAATTCTCTCTCTCTCTCTCTCTCTCTCACACACACACACATACACACACAGAGAGAGAAACACACACACACACGGGGGGAGGGAGAGGGAGAGGGAGACCCCTGAAATCCTGTGATTACAATTTGGTCACCTGGCAACTGTCTTGCATTTGTGACTGCTTGCAGCATTCTGCTTTGTGATGGTTTTTGCTGGTTTCTGACATTTTTTGCTGGTTTCCAGAAAGGGGGAAAAACACAAGGGGAAACTGGATTAATTTAACAATCATGTGTTTCGCTTAAGGACCATGTTGACTCTCTTTACAACTGTTCTAAACATGGTCATAAAATTGGACCCTGTCACTGGTGTCTTGACATGACTGCAACAACTTACAACGTTGTGACTGGACATGACTTATAATTGACAAAATCCAATTCCTATTGGGGTCATAAATCTAGAACTACCAGCATTGCTCATTATATATATTTTATGCATTTACTATATATCCAGTATTTTTAATACTTTCCTTAGCTCTTACATATTTCTCTTTACTTTGCTATCTCTTGTTACTTTACATTTCTTGGAAAAGTTCAAAAGACCATTTCATTTCTTAGTAGTACTTAATATGTGATGAGATATATTTCTGTATTGTTTGGGTGTGAAAACTTAAAAAAAATGTACCTATTGAGCGCTGGTGTCAGGTCTGCCATTATAAATGCTTTTGCCTGCTTTGCTTTGCTGGCATCCTGCCATAAAATATGGGAAGGGCAGAGAATAGGAATGTGTAGGGGGGCGGGGGAGATGACAGGATGACAGGAACCAGAGGTGCCAATCCAGAACAGACCAGCCCATCAAAGGACACAAGTATGAGAAAGGAATGTGAAACTACACCAAAGAGGCACCAAACCTGAAAGCTGTTACCAGAACATCAAATTCAAATACTATTGGACACTTATAAACTGGTTAAGAGGGGAGGGCCCAGAAAATGGGAAAAGACAGGTTTTGAATAGGAATATTTAGATCCAGCGGTGCCTACAGTGTAACCATTCGACTTCAGTACAAGTATACAGTATCTTTCATTATAAATGGAGTCGAGGGTATTTCTTTCATAAAAGCCCAAGCTGAGACAAGCCTGACAGTTGGTGATTGAGAGCTTGGCTCTTTGGAATATATGGACCCTCAGCTTCCTATGTCCCCCCCTCCCACCACCACCATATACAGATAATCAGATAATTGACTGAGCAATTGGGACATCACTCTAGGACAGGGGTGCCTGCACACCAGATGCGTCATGTGCAAGCCACGCCCACCCCAGCTCCCAGGAAAAAAACATTATGAAATGTTATATGACTGCAATATGACATCTCAAATTTGACACCCGTGCTCTAGAGTAAGATCTGTCCCCCCACTATCTTTCCACAGAAGGCTGAAGACCTGGCTCCGGTTGGAATGGGGACCAAATGGGAGAGCTCCATGCTGGAAATGGTTGCTGGATTGATGGGCATTCTCCATTTCTCCCTTTGCTCTCTGCTCTCAGCCAGTCCATCTTTTCCTATCCTATTGATGTGTTCTCATTGTTTTCATTCTCATTGTTTATTTCATCATTCTATTATTTTACTTCTATTCTGTTATATTATTTTCATTTCTTCCTTTGTATTGTTGTAAGCCAGCTAGAGTAGTCCCATGGCAAGATAGGTGGAAAATTAACAAACAAATGTATATTATAGGGTATTGTACAGAAGATACAGGAGTACAATGCAAGCATTTATTATGTACTGGCAGGATATGGGCCCGAGTCCACCCAGATATAGAAAACAGTAATCACATTTAAGTTTCAGTGATTCAAAAGGATTATTTCCTTTGCAGCCCATCTAATGTAATTGATGTCTTTAAACATTTGATGTGTCTAGATCTTAGAGTTCTATACCGTATAAATATTATTATTGACACTCTAATTATTGTTTCAATTAAGCAGAGTCAAGAATCTGTGAATTCCCGATGTTAGTTGGATGCTAGCCAATTCCCACTGGGTCTGATCTGCATAGCGTTAGGACTTTAATAGAGGAGGAGAAACCTCAATTTGCAAGTTTTATTAATTGGATTTGGCAAGAGTTATCTATACCACAGTTGTAGCACAGAATAATGATTGTAGCATGCCTTGACATGGGCCCTTTAAAATCTGCAATCACAGTTGGTTCAAAATATTGTGGCCAGATTGCTAACCAGTGGAAGATTCAGAGATTGCATGGTGCCCTTACAGATAGCTCTGTACAACTTGCAAATTGGGATAGTTGTTGCTAGCAAATCAAATCTGTAGTGTTCGTAATGGACTAACCTGCAGTCTTCACTCCGGTCCGTGTTTCTAGCGGGAACACGGACCATTCCTATTGGTTGATGCTGTTTGACAGCCGGCTATAAAAGGAGCTGTCAAACGGCATCAGCTGTTGCTGCCAGCTGACTGCCCTGTTAGCCCGGCAGCCACGGCAACCCTTTATTCTGGCAATAAAGTTACAGTTGAAGTTCACTCCGAGTTTTGCCTCAGGTCATTACCGCCGCTCTACAACAAAATCTGCAGTGTGTTATAGCTGCAAAATAATCAAATATATTTGTGGACCTTGTCCAGTGATGGCATTCAAAAAAATTTATTACCAGTTCTGTGGGCATGGCTTGATGGCCATGGCAGGGGAAGGATATTGTAAAATCCCCATTCCCTCCCCACTCCTGGGAGAAGGTAACTGCAAAATCCCATTCCCTCCCCACCCCACTAACTTACTTTCCAGCTCCATTCTCCTTTGCAGGGCAACAAAGAAGACCCAGCTGATCAGCTGGGACTCAGGAGACAGAGAATAAATGGGGGCAGGGCCAGTCAGAGGTGGTATTCCAAACTACTCAAAGTTTCCACTACCAGTTCTCCAGAACTGGTCAGAACCTCCTGAATACCACCTCTGGCCTTGTCGGTATAATTTCTAATTATGGAAAATTAATCATTGGGCAGACATGATCCTGAATACAATTTCTAGGCATCAATCTTTAAGAATCCAACTGGTTTACAAAAGGACAACAATTATGATCTGAGATTACAACCTGCCGATCGTTCTTGCCTTATATAGCTGTTCATTTTAGCAATTGTTCAAAGTTACAATGGCACTGAAAAAATGTGACTTACAATCAAACCTGGCACTAATGATCACTACAACATCCTCATGGTCACATGATAAAAATTCCAACACTTGTCAATTGATCTGTATTTATAAAAAGCTGCAAGGTCTCAGGATCACCTAATCACTATTTTGCAACCTTCTCAACCAGCTTCCAACAAGCAAAGCCAATGGTGGAAGCCAGATCTGCTTAACAAACTCATGATTCACTTAACCACTGCAGTGATGAGCTTAATAAAAGGTCATAAAATTAGGCACAGCTCAATTAACCTTGCTTAAAGATAAACATTCTGATCCTAACTGTGGTTATAAGTCAATGACTTTCTGTATGAACATCGGTGTTCCCTGTGTTTTTTCGAGAAAAGTACAGCCAAGTGGAATATGAGAAGCTTTCACAGCTATCCAGAATGATGTCACATACAGAAAATTCTTAAGATAAAATCAGATTTTTTTCTCTTTTGTGTTTAATGGAAAAAGACTGGGGGGAAAAATGGAACTTTGATGTTATATATATTGACGGCAGCAAGACTACTTTGTGCACGAAAATGGAAGGACATTTTGATCCCCACCATGGCTGCAACAGTTGGAGTTGGCTGAGATGGCTAAATTGACTTCTTTGATCAGAGGGAAAAAAAACCCATAAGTACCTTTGCTTCTACTTGGAAACCACTCCTGCACTTTGTGCTTGGGGTGGCAAAAAATGAAACTTTGATTTTGAGTTTTACAGATTAGATAGATTTGTTATTATAGAAATGTTTACTTTATATTATTATATAAAAGTAAAAAGTTGAGGTTCGGTGTTATCATCTTATTCTACTGCAAAAGGGAGAGTCGGAAATTAGGGTCTTTTTTTTTTTTTCCCTTCTTTTCTATAGTTCTCCCTTTCCCTTTCTCTCTTTTATTTTTTCCAAGTGTTTTCATATTTCATATTTTATATTATAAACTAATAAAAACTGGAAATATGAAGTAAAAAATAAAACAAAATAATGTCACATAGATTAAGACCTATTTTCTCTTTGTCCAAACTGTTTAGGTTGTGATAGATTTTCAGGAACAAGGATGTGGTTCACAATTTCTTTTTATGATTTACACTTAATGGACTATGGTTCTCTATACTTATGTTTGCTTAGAGCTTAATAGTGATTTTCAAGCTTTTAAAACAATAAAATATATCCAATTGTTTAAAATCAATTAATTCTGTTGGCTCTTCTGATATCTTCTGGCATTTACCCTATACTCTAGGAGTTCTTAAAGATTTAGTCAGTGGTTCTGAGATCACATCTGCCAATAGCTTTAGTACCCAGAAATGTAACCCACCCAGTCTTGGAAACCTGAATACTACAGTATTCCAAAATTTTATTGTGTCTCAATTTGTGTTGCTCCATACATGTACAAAGGTGAAAGAACTAGCTATCCCTTTGTTTTTATATGGATTTCCTATTTACAAAGTACCTTACAATTTATTTCAAAGGTTATTATTAAAGGAAGTTGAGCCAATCAATATCTCATTACAGGACTTGTTTTTCCCCAACAGACCACCAGATTTCAGAAAAGCTATATGGAAATGAGGCCAAATGAAACCTATCCCGAATCCCCATATATAATTAGTGAAGCTTAGAGGATAGAGATAGATAAAACTGAAATTTTCATCTGGTCTTTGTCTGCCATGTTTTCAATCCCCTGCCCCCAGATTCTAACAATGTCCTTCCTCCCTGGGGTTGCTTCACTCTGGGTAATAATGTGTCCTTGGAGAAGGTCTTTCTCTAAAACAAGGGTGTCCAACCTTGGTAACTTTAAGACTAATGGACTTCAACTCCCATAATTCCCCATCCATCCATCCTACCTATCTACCTTTTTTCTTACATACATATCTACAACTGCCTGCCTACTTACCTACCTGCCATCCAACCAACCACCCATCCATCCATCCAACCACCCAACCAACCAACCATCAACAAACAAACCAAAAAAGTGTTTGTTCGTAAGCCATTCCATGCATCACTGACTATTCTCAGCTGAATACAGTTAATGGGATTACAATATACATTAAAACATGTTAATGTCCTTTCATCTGTTCATGGAAGAGGAAATTAACTTCCACACTGGAGTTTGTGAAAAATGATCATAGTACTTCTTTGATATATTGACCAGATCACTTCAGCCTCATTTGGCCAAGTTTCCCATCAACTGGACAATTGGAAATCCTGGATGGCAGAACTTAAAATTCATTTCTTTCTATTTTTCTCTAGATAAAAATTTCTCAACCTTGACAACTTTAAGATGTGTGAATTCCAACTTCCAGAATTCCCCAGCCAGTTGAGAAACTATCTATTAACCTGTGGAATCATCTTGTTACTTCCACAGGTTAATAGAATGTGAAATAATGTGAAATACTGTTCAAGAG
The DNA here is from genome assembly GCF_049901715.1 of Pseudonaja textilis. Taxonomy (NCBI): domain Eukaryota; kingdom Metazoa; phylum Chordata; class Lepidosauria; order Squamata; family Elapidae; genus Pseudonaja; species Pseudonaja textilis. Next base: position 13,369,417 of record NC_142008.1, read on the forward strand.
TGCTTTGATGTAATCAGGAGTATCAAAATGGCGGCTTGCAGACCGGATACATCACATGCAGGCCACATCCACCCCAGCTCTGCAAAGAGGCAAAACGTCATGAAACATCACGTGATGGCAACATGACTAGTTTGACACCTGTGAAATAGATGGTCACAATGTCACTGGCTTTCTTTACTTCTCTTGTTTCTGAAAAAAAATGGAGTTGGGAAAAAGCTGTGTGATTGGCATTTCAGAAAGCTTTGAGCTCTGGCTTCTCCTTTCCTCCTGGTCAGGGCTTCAGAGAGAATATAGGATTTCCTCATCCTTACTGGGAAAGATCAGTGGGTTTGCAGCCAAAACTTTCATTGTTCCTGGCCTGAGAAAAGCAGGAAATATTAATTAGAAATGGAAAAGTTGAACAACAATATTGCAATATTTGCTTTTCTAATGTTCTCTTATTTATAGTAATATGGGACATGATTGCTGTGCAGTGTGACTTAATCTGATTCCCTGATTCCATAGTTTAATTGTGGCGTGTTGCATAAGCCATAACTGTCTGAGCTTAGACCCAATGCTAAATCAAGGCCATAGAAACCATCTTATGGCTTAATTTTAATATGGAAGTGGTCTTTAATTGGATTTGAAATATTCAATATGTGTGTTTACTCAGAAACAAATCTAGTTTAGTGTGCTTATATTCATATAAGTATGACATTATTGGAACATCTCCCCAGCCCACACCCCATCTCTGTCTCTCCCTGTCTCTCTCTCTCAAAAATTATAAAATATCATGACTTGGACATTTTTCAAAATAGTTCAATATTTGTAAACAATCTTCACGTCTTTTTTCCTTTCAAACACCCTTGTTTTTTATGTTTCATTTTAAGATTAAACAAATTCTTGTGATTTATCCATCATTTCTTTCATTCCTTTCACTACAAAAGACAGCAATTTCTTCACATCTTAAACTTTATTTCTGAGCAGCTAATAGTAGTTTAGTGAAATATTAGCCACTGCTTTGCTACGGCGGGTGATATTTCAAATTAATTGGTAATGTAGCTTTCATGGGATTTTTCCCTCCTGAAGAAGTCATTAAGTGATTGGATACCTCTCAGTCAACTAATCAATACAACCAAAATTACTAGCATGATGCATTTTAATAGTGGCAATTCAGCAAAGCTAATTTTGAATTTAGAATAGCTGTATTTAACCCTGTATTCTCTTGCCGCAAAGAATGTTATATATTTGAATAAAAGAGACACAAACTCAGTAATTAGGCAGATGAATCTGTCAAATAGATTCTAAATATAGATGAGGAAAAAAGCTTTACACCCCAAGTCTCAATGTGCTTATTTCTTCCATTTAATTTATTTAAATTCCGACATTAGAAAAATTTAGGCTGATTTTTTTTCCTGTCTAATAGAGGAACAATAGGTGTTCTAACATAGTTCCTGGTAGTCAGGGAGGGAAAATATATTTTTAAAAATCTATATGTGTTTTTTAAAAATAAAAAAAATGGACAAACCTTCAAAATTTGGGATATTTTTATTTTCTAAATTTGGGCTTCTGCAGATACCATCTGTCATCTGCCTGCACATTGCCAATCCCTGGTATAGATGTTAATCCTATAAAGCTTTCAATGATTATATAGTAGTCTATTAAAACAAAAACTTTGGGAATAGCTATTTATTGATTGGATCAGATTTGATTTCTAGGCTGTCTCAATTGTTCGACTCTTGTCAGGAGTAATGATAGACATAAACAGAAAATATCTACAGTAGAATGATTACAATATAATGCAAAAATTAAAGCCAATAATCTAATTGAAGGAGTATAAATATTCCTGTGGAATTTTCTCTATGAATTGAAAAGGCCTCCTGGAAGGATTTCATTTCAACTTGATTCTGCAAATTGAACAGTGTTGAGTCTCATCTGGTTTCTAATGAAGCCTATTGTTTATTATAAGTGACCATTACAGAGACACATCTCCTTCAGGCTTTCAACCCCACAATTTCATGGTAATGGGAACGAAAAGTAAATTTTCCTGAGATGTTTTTATTGGGTGAGTTGGATCTTGAGTGCCCAGATCTTACTTCAACATCTGCATGGTTTTATAAATGTAGCATCTAAAGAAGTTGGAGATGAAGGCCAAAGGTTCAATTGGAAAAGAGCCTCAGTAGACATAGATGGTAAGAAAGTTAATTCATGGTGGGGTTGTGCTTTGGAAGCCATGCAGGCAGCATGTGAGTATTTCTCTTTCCCAGGCTTTGGGCACCTGGCTAATAAGACTATGAAATAAAAGAGGTTCTTTGCCTATGAGTTTCTGTAATGTTGGGAATGTTATCCTCCAACTCAGTGATCTAACAAATGCTGCAGTGGCCAACCATAAGGGTTGGACTCAGCCATGAACCAGACAGTGTAGGCAATGAGACAAATATGAACAAGCCTGGGGTACTCAGTGTGGGGAATCTCTGGTCAATAGTAAATGAAGCCATGATTTACTATAGAGAGGGTCTGTTGTCTGCAGGTTTGGGCATTAATTCCAAGAATGACTTAATAAGATTGGGTAAAAGGGAGCTATAACTGTTATTAAATAAAATCTTAAAGGAACCTCAGCAAGCAAGCAAGAACATATGGATAGAGGCTAGAATGTAGACTTTTAGAATTTGGGGAGATGATACCTACAGGCATCTCTAAATTGCATTCTGTGCTGATGGTGGGAAGTGAATTTTGTATTGAAATGGATCCTCACCAGCAGTCAAGAACTTCATATACAGTCACTCCAACTCAAATAGGAAAATTGAATGCTTAACCCTTTTTCATTTCAGGTCCCATTTGTTAAACCAAGTGACTCCTCTTCTCCCCCTCCTCTCTCCTACCTCTCCCCTCCCCTCTCCTTCTCTCCCTTCTCTCCTCTCTTCACTCTCCTGTCTCCTCCTCTCCCCTCTCCCCTCTCCCCTCTCACCCCTCCTCTCCTATACTGCCTCAAAACCAGGCAACAGGTAACAAACATTTTTTTTCTTGTCATCAACTGATTCACATAATCACAGTAGATCACCCCAAGCTACTTTTCATAGTATCCCAGCTATATATTATTTTACTAATGATAGAAAATTATGAATAGACATGTCTTCTACTAATATTATTCCTTCCTTTCACCCATCTCCTCCCACTTATGATTGTATGACTGTGACCTTGTTGCTAGGATCCTAACCATTTTTATTGACTGTTTCCTAGTATGATTTGATTGCTTATTGTACCCTAAGACTATTTAAGTGTTGTACCTGATGATTCTTGACTCTTGACGAATGTATCTTTTCTTTTATGTACATTGAGAGCATATGCACCAAGACAAATTTCTTGTGTGTCCAATCATACTTGGCCAATGAAAATTCTATTCTATTCTATTCTATTCTATTCTATTCTATTCTATTCTATTCTATTCTATTCTATTCTATTCTACTCTACTCTACTCTACTCTACTCTACTCTACTCTACTCTACTCTACTCTACTCATCTATATAAATGCATCTGTTTGTTACCTGTGGGATCCAATCCCCTCTTTTTTAAAAAAAAATTCTGGATGAACTGCTGCTAGCAAAGAAATTAAAATTCCCAAATTTGCTCATGGGGGAAAACATGCATACACAAAAGACACATATATATGCACACATTTGTGATATGAATCTTACTTTTGTGTTCCTGCTTTCCAATATCTGATGCAAATTGCACCCTTTATGTTATGATGCCCAATTTATGGTGCTTCTTCCTGACTTGCATGTGTCCAAAGGTAATCCTTACATACTTAACTTGAAGTCCAGAATAAATCAGGGCTAAATAACTTACAGGTAACATAGGAATTGCAACCCCAAACATCTGGCCATGTTTCCTTAGACTTTTTGGAACTGGCTGGGGAATTCTGGGATCTTGAAGTCCACAATTTTAAAGTTAACAAAATTGAGGACACTAATCTAGGTACTATAGTCACCTTGAAATGAGATGGGCAGCAAGTAAATTATTATAAATACATGAAATAAATATTTTGAAATATGAAAGTCTCCCTATTACTTATTTGATATTATAGCAAGAACAAGCAATGTTTTTGAATTGAAGATGGAAGATGAAAATTTTAAATTGTGTAAGAGATGCACTCACAAAATGGCTAGTTTGATGAACATTAATTTTTCTCAAAGCTTTCCTGTGATACAAATTATGCTGTAGGTTGCTACTTTGCCCTGCAACATATCAGATTTTCTCTCTCTCCCTCCCTCTCTTTCTCTCTCTTTCTCCCTCCCCCCTCTTTGTCTCTGTAGTTGCTCTTTTTCTCTTTTAAAATCTCTTAAAGAAATCAGCAGGGAACTGTAATGGTTATACTGTATGTCCAGAATCAAAATAGTGTGAAATAGTGTGAAATATTAAAACAAGAGGGCTGAAGCCATGTTCATGTATTATGGGAAAATGTGAAGCAAATACAAATAAACATTTTAAATGTTCCAGTGAAATTATCCAGCAATTTTTAGATGGATGTGAAATTTGTTTTCAAAATAATATTGAAGGAACCCTTTTCCATCTAGCGGTGGGACCTGTGGTGAACTTACAAAGGGTTAAAAAAAATCCATCCCAAGGCATTGAAGAGATGAATGGAAATCAGCCACATTACATCAGCTGGGAAATATTTCTGTCTGTTGAACAGAACAAGAGAACTATGGGCTATTCTGTTTTACTCAACAAAGCTATTTCCTCAGAACCACCATTCACTACTATCTGGGGAGGCCACATGATTTTGTCAGACACTTGCAGACTTTTTGTTCAATGTAAGGCAGCAATCTGGCTATGTTTTTCAGCTAGCTAGTTCATTGGGTTAACGAGATAGAGAGTAAAAAGGAAGGAAGGAATAAGTGGGAAGGAAGGGAGAGAGGGAGGAAAGGGGGAGAAGGAAGGAAGAAGTCAGTGAGTGGGAAGGAAGGAAGAGGGAGGGAGAGAAGGAAGGAAGAAGTGAATGGAAAGGAAAGAAGTAGGGAGAGAAGGAAGGAAGGAGTGAGTGAGTGGGAAGGAAGGAGGAAGGAAGGAAGGAAGGAAGGAAGGAAGGAAGGAAGGAAGGAAGGAAGGAAGGAAGGAAGGAAGGAAGGCCTGATAAGGATGCAGCATATATGTGTATCTCTCATGGCTTTAAATTCCATTTTGTCTGCAAATATTGACTTAGCAAGAGCTACCCTGTCTGCTTGCAATACCGCACAATAGCAATGGAGATTATTATACTCAATAGACGTTCTCGCCTGCAGCATGAATCAATAAGTGCTGATAAGAGAGCTGCTCCGTCATAAGTTTCCTTTTGTCGGCTGGAATGGGTGCTCTTCTTTTCTCACACAAATTAGAAACAATATTTTTTTTCTTCCTTTGCCCTGGGGAGGGGTGTGTGTATGGGCAGGAAGTGGAGGAGGAAACCCACTGCAAAGTGAAGCCAGTAGCTCTATGTCTCCCTTCCCTTGTGTTTGTGTGTGTGTGTGTGTGTACATATACGTATACCTATACACACACACACACACACACACACACACACACACACACACATATATATATATATATATATATATATATATATATATATATATATATATATATATATATATATACATATACATACACACACACACATACAGAAGCCTGATGATGGCAGATGAGATTCTGCCGAAACTTTGCTACAACTTTAAAAGCACAACTATAATGACGTGGGAAAATACCCGAACAAAGCTGAATACCATACATGTAAGTACCCGCGAAAACTTAAGAATATATATAGAGAGAAAGGTTACACCAAATGAGCCTCAAGGTGCCAAAGTAAAGAAGAATTAAAGCAATGAAAACCACACCAAAGAATGGAATGTGAAAAATGAAAGGGAAAGAGAGAGAAAAAAGGCTCTCTTTGAGTCTGTTTACGAGTCCGAACTTAATTTATCTGAATTTACATAATCTGTATAACATTGAATCATAGTGGTTGGCTGAGAGGCTGCTAATCTTTTTGAAACTCTTTGCTCTTGAAACTAAGATGAGTGCATGACAAAGAGGTGTGAACCAAGTGGCAGAACATGATATCTAAATACAGGTAGTCCTTGATTTTCAACAGTTCATTTAGTAACTGTTCGTTTAGTAACCATTTAGTAAAAATCATAAAAGCGCTGAAAAAGAAGTGACATGACTGTTTTTCACACTTACAACATTTACAGCATCCTCTTGGTCACACGATCAAAATTCGGATGCTAAACAACTGACTCATATTTATGATGGTTGCTGCGTACTGGGGTCATGTGATCAGCTTTTGTGACCTTCTGACAAGCAAAGTCAATGGGGAAGCCAGGTTCACTTAATAACTACATTACCAACTTAACAACTGCATTATTTTCTTAACAATGGTAGCAAGAAAGGTTATAAAATAGGGCAAAACTCACAACAAAAGCTTAGAGACATAAATTTGGGGCTCAATTGTAGTTGGCTTACCCAAACCATGTTGACAAAGAGATGAATGCTTATGAATTCAGTGTGGTTGTGTTACTTTTAGTTTCAAAATTAGGGGAAAAAAAGTAAAGTAAAGTAGATAGGTAGTTAGGAAGAAGGAAAAAAGGAAAGAAAGAAAGAAAGAAAGAAAGAAAGAAAGAAAGAAAGAAAGAAAGAAAGAAAGAAAGAAAGAAAGAAAGAAAGAAAAAAAAAGAAAGAAAGAAAAGGGAAGGACAGAAATAGGAATTTTAAAAAAGGAATGAAAAGGGGAAAGGGATAACAAAAAACAAACAAAAAACTAAGTTAGGATCTACAAACAACAGCAACAATAAAAACTCATAGAAAAAGGAACATTCTTTTATAACAGATTAAAAATCTATAAATTAACAATTCTTTGAACTAGAGTACAGTTGGTTGCATTCTTGAGCCACAATTAACTCCACATTGCAATTGTGGTAATAATTCAAATTTGGGTGTGTTCCGCATTCATTCACCACTGTGTCCTGTTCCTTTCTTTCAGGCACATATTTCAGATTGTGAAGTATGAAGCATCATTATCCATTTTAATCAATATCATATTTTTCAGATGTATTCATCCAACCAGAAAATCTAGAATTGTATGTCTGAGCAGTCAAGTGTACGTTAGAAATTCCAAACAATGCAGTGATGTTATCAAAGGTTTTATTTTTCCCACCTCACAATTTAATGTCTACATTTGTATAAATCAAATACCATTTTTTTTCTCACAAAGCTTTTTACTGACCTTTACAATAGTTGAGTTTCTGAGTGTGCCTCTCTTACTTTGAGTCATTTTGAATGTTATATTAACAATCCCAAAGGTGCTTTTTAAAGAGGCAACTGGACTTAGAACAACCATGACCTGGATGACTAGAATCTCCATAGACATTTAGCTATGCAAAAACTGAAGCTGTTTCTTGGATTAGAAGTGAAACATCTCCAAAGAAAAACCAGAAAGCCCAGATGTCTCCTGAAAAAGCACCTTTGGGACAATCATGACCTATAATGATATTTACCTCCATAGACAATTATACTGACAACTTCAAAATGCTGGATTATTTGAAAATACAGATTTTTGAGGTGCCTGAACATTGTCATCTAGATATATGAACTAGAATTCATTGTTTCTGGGATCTCAAAATCCAAATAAATCAAATTAGTGATTCAAAGAGTCTAAAGATCATTAATTGCCAAAAACTCTGTTGTTCAGGTAAAGTTTGATAACTTTATTTCCCAGTTCCCAAGTGTCTAGGATATTTGGTATTCTGCCTGAATACATAATAGAAAGGATTTAGGAAAGAGAAATGAGTCAATTCTGAATTTTATTTCATTTTTCATTTGGCTCACTCAGCCCAGTTTTGCATTGTCTTGCAAATTCACCAAACAATAGACACACATTTTCAACAACATTTTCTGAAATTCATTACAATGTAATTTCAAAATGGTGTACAATTAAAAAAATCATTAGAATGCAACAAGAGAATGAAAGAATGTGCTACAAAATAAAAGTGTGTGTGTGTGTTTTCAGGATGATAATCTGTGGTGTATATGGCACTAGTTTCTTAGTTTGGCCTACTTTGAAGGGCTGAAACAGTTTCATTATATTAGGAGCAGAAATTTTAGCCTTGCTAAGTAGCTAATTGGCAGCCCATGCATGTTTTAGCAGAGATTTATGACCAGGGCCCAAATGGCTCCAGACTCTAAACTGGCCATTGTATTCTGCAACTCTGATAAGCTTCTATACCAGCACAAGCACTTCTCTTGAGAACATTGAAGCAGCTTAAAAGTGGTGACTAGTATTTGGGCAATGGAATACAATCAGAGGTGGTATTTAACCAGTTCTGACAGGTTCTGGAGAACTGGTAGCAGAAATTTTTAATAGTTCAGAGAACTGGCAAATACTACCTCTGACTGGGCCATCTCATTTATTCTCTGCCTCCCAAGTCCCAGTTGATCAGCTGGGTCTTTTTTATTGCCCTGCACAGGAGAATGGAACTGGAAAGCAGGCTAGTGGGGTGGGGAGGGAATGGAGATTTTACAGTATCCTTCCCCTGGAGTGGAGTAGAAATGGGGATGCCACACCCACCAAGTCACACCATGCCCACAATTCCAAAGCCCACAGAACTAGTAGTAAAAAAAAAATGAATACCACCACTGAATACAATCTATCCTTATTTGGGGCTAGACAAGCCATGACCCACTGAGTCACTGTTTCAGAGACATTTCTTTACCTAACCTGAGAAACACAATGACTATGGGTGTGAGGGAAAGGACTGAGAGTGGGAGCAATGTTCAACTTCCTGTAGGCTTCCACATTGACTTTCCTTGTGGGAAATGGACAGGAAGAATTGGAAATTATGACACCCCCCCCCTTACCATGGCTGCAAGCATAGCATTTCTGAAACAGTCACAACTTCGCCAAATTTCAATTCCATGAGAGTAATGGATCCCAGATTTTGGAGCCATTCTTTAAGTTAGGTCATCAGAAGTATGTTGTTTCAAAAATTGTTGACCTACCATGTACCATTTTGCCCAACTAAAGATTACAAACAGAAATTTTTTTTCAGTAGTTCAGAGAACCGGCAAATACCACCTCTGACTGGGCCATCCCATCTAAAAGAGAATTTTAGTAGTATAAAGATATCACCTATATCTTTTTTATACACTGAGAGCTTATTCACTGAAGATACTTGTGTGTCCAATCACACTTGGCCAATAAAGAATTCTACTCTACTCTACTCTACCCTATCCTACTATACTTTATTCTATTCTAGATGGTCTTCTACAAACTCTCTGGTAATAGTTTCCACTTTAGCATCCATCTCAGGAATAATCCAGTGGAGGTAAAGAGAAGAATGATCCAAAGAATGACACTAGGAGCCATCTTCTTTTTAACCCATATTTTTTTCCTGGATATGAATGAATCCTCAAAATACATCTCCATGTCTTTCAAGCATAATGGAGCAGACAGTGTTTGTGGTACATCTACAATTAATTGGCTAGCTTCCCATTTCTCTTTATCTATTGCCCAGAAGGATTGCCTTATATTTTCAAGCAATTTCTCCTGAGGGAATCTGCTGTCATTTCAACTCCACATGCCTCAACAAATGGTATGAAACTGTTGATGTAAATTCCTCAAAGAGCTTCAATGTATCTTCATTAAGCTCATTAGATGTTTTATGGCCCTTCCCCTTTTCCTGCCTCCTCTTTATTTGGGCTTTAATTGAAGTTCTAAGGATAGCAAACCGCTGATGGCAAACTTCTTGGGGAATTCACTTGATTAAAATAAAAATTTCCTACAAAGCATGTTCAGACTGGATAAGGCCAGCTGAACATTATTGCAAGAGTTTGCAGCCATGAAGTTGAAGATGCAATCTCTTGTCTCATCCTTATGCTGCAGAGTCAGTCAGCAGAATTCAACATATCCTTTCTCTGGGTCAGTGCAAATTGTAGATGAAATAGCTTCCCAAATAAGAAGGAGGCAAACCAACCAAAGATATTGAAAAGCAGTCTGATGCACTTGATTAATGAATCTGTAAGCTTTAATTGGTTTAATTGGCAGAGCCACTGGTTAATCAGTAAGGGTACAGCAAAAATGCAAATTAATTTAATATACTCTATGAATCAGTCAATTAATTAATTGAAAGGCAGGTTATTCAGCTAAAAAATCTTTAAGCAGTTTGACAGCCTCTCTAATTAATTTTCATACCAGATTTGAGAAGAATTTTTAAGTTATCTGTATAACACATACAAACAAAGAACCTCAAATATGTACTTAAAATGATTATGGAGGCATCTTAGTGCAAGGCCCTTACAAAATGTTCTTCAGCTCCTTAGATGACCACTATTTAGTCACATCTGAGCCTGTCCTAAAGAAGACCAGGAATAAAATATAGATAATGTTATATTCATTTCTCTAACTGCTCAGTTTTTATGTCTGTATTATAGTTGAGTCCAACAAAGTGGTCAAGTTTCTGCTCCAAGAAGGATAATAGAGAATATCTTCATTCCTACCCTATTACCATATTAAGATCCAAGTTCTTTGGTATCCAGCAAGGAAGTGTCCTCCAAAGATCAAGGCATCTCTGAGAGTATATCTTCATGAAAATGGTGAGTTTCTCAACTATTTCAGCAACTTGAACCAGGTATCATTTTTATCAGAGGCACTAGGAATACAAGGGCTGTAGACTAGATTAGAAAGTTGAAAAAGTGACAAAAAAGAATGAAGTATAATATGTCCTTGAAGTCACCAAAAGTCAATCTCAACATTAAGACTTTAGTTTTACACAGGAATTCATGTACACTTTTATTCACTTTAAGGCATAGATCAGAATACTTTCTGATTTTTGAGAAAGTGCCACCATAAAGAAGTGGGTAAAAAGTAATAGTAGAAAGTTATTACTATGCAGAACAAATCTGAGAGAAGTTTTCATATACCAAGTTGTAGATACTAATAGAATACCGTAATGAATCATCACTATTAATTAGGCTTTTTCTTTATATTTCATAAATTATGAGGTTTTAAATTATGTTGCAAATGCTTACATTATATTCCAATTCATAGATTTCTCATTTAGTCTAATTCAACTGATAATTAATCAGCCTGCAACAGTGTTTCTCAATCTTGAGAATCATAAGGTATGACACTTAATGATAGTCGTAGGGTACAAATAGGCAGTCAAATCATACTAGGAAACAGTCAATATAAATCGTAAGGATACAAGCAACAAAGTTACAGTCTTACAATCACAAGTGGGAGGGGATGGGTGATAAGGAACATTGAAAAGATTAATAGTAATAGTAATGCAGACTTAGTAAACAGTTGGATAGTGTTGAAGGAATTATTTGCTTAACAGAGTGATGGCATTCAGGAAAAAAAAATGTCCTTGAGTCTAGTTGTTCTGGTGTGCAGTACTATATAGCGTCATTTTGAGGGTAGGAGTTGAAATAGTTTATGATTAGGATAATTTGGTTGTGTGGACTTCAATTCCCAGCATTCAATGCATCTTTACACTGATAAGGCTGAGAAACAATGCTTTGGTAAATCATGGACATTCTGCTAAGCAATTGCCCCCCTTTTTTGTTTCCTCTATGTGAAATTCATTTAAACTGGAAGTACTGTAAGGATTTACTTTGGAATTATTTGCATGCAAAGCAAATAAGCATTGAGTTACATGGTCTCCATGAGTTAAGGGTGAACTTGGGATAAATTTTGGCATGACATGTGAAGTCAACATAGTCCGGAAGGAAAAGAAAGAAAAATCAAGCTGGCAATTGAATTCTCTTCAAGAGGCTGATGACAGGGAAAAATACAGAGTATTAAATTACTTTGAAACTGGGGCCTTGCCAGTTGACCTCCTTCTTAGTTTCTTTTTAGTAAATGGTTAACCTTGCTTCCAATGAGGTCCTGTTGTTACTCCAGAGGTTCAATACAAATCAGCTTGTTTGATCAGCCAGCTTGATCAACGTAAAGATAGAGGCCTGTTCTTTTCTTCAAATATCTTTCTAGGAGAGAGAGTAATAGGAACCTAAATAATATAGGCTGGAACAAACCATTTGTTTCTGAAATATAAGCCTAGTATTACCTGGCTTCTTAATTCAGAGTAGAACAGATCCATTCCCCCCTTTTTCTTTTGCCAAAAAGGATGAGGTCAAAATAGCAAAACATGTTTAGCATAGCATAGCATCATCAGACTGGCTTAAACCTCACCTTGACCTGGATTTAATTTCAGAGTGGAAATTATTAAGAAAGAAAAAGCGGCAACACAAAAAGTGATTGAATGTAAAATTATTCTCTCTCTGCCTCTCTCCCTTGTATGCAGATAAAAGGAAGGCAGAAACTAGACAGTCAAAAAAGGTTGATGTTCCCACTATTAAGAACAGCTCTGCTAGATCCAATCAAAGTCCTGCCAATTGTAATAAACCATGTAGGATAATAACCAACTATAAACCCCAGAAGAACCTAATAGGCAGCATAAAAGAGTGCTATTTCTCTTCGACTGTTGTAGCTCAGTAATGAGTATTTAATACAGTGTGCCAGGTTAGTCCATAAGGAAAAACAGCACCATACACACAGATTAAGATAATACCTTTATGAGGACCAACCCAACAGGCCCTCTCATAAACAAGATTTTATGGCCTTCAGAAAAACTGCTACTCAGCATAAACAGTAGAAGAAATTCACTTAAAATTTGGGTCTCAATCAGGTTTGGGCCTTACAAATGCAAAGCAAATATGGCTATTACAAATGATTATAATTCTTGGGGACTGGAAATGGGACTGTGTTTCTTCTACATTTTTATTTATTTACAAAAATGTATACATTACCTATGCTTCCAATTCCAGGAGGCTTATAATATATAACTTACAACTTTAATTGAACCATAGCATGTGTAAAATGAATAAATAATAAACCAGACCATTGTTTTTTTTTAAAAAAAATCTCAAAAACTTTACAATTGCATGGGCATCAATTATCAGAATTCCCTAGCCCTCATGCCAATTTTCTCTGGATGGTGAATTCTGGTATTGAAATCCACATATTTAAAGTTGTTGACTTTGAAAATCACTGAACTGGACTATTAAACATTCTAATTAAAACTGTTGTGAATGGAGGTTGAATACTTTCTTAAAGAGGGCTGTTTTGTTATCTTTTGAAACACCACCAAACCTAACCTCAGGGAGCCTGCTAAACAAGGAAAGATAATGTATGAAGCCTAGCCCACTTCCTCCCAGCTTAATAGGGAGACCTAAAACCTAAAGATAGAAGAGAAAGACGATATCAATGGAAGAGCATAGGAATAAGGAAAGAAAGGATTTCCTCAAGTTTTCCTGGGCTAGTCTTGCTAAGATTAAGCCCTGTTAAAACCAACCATTACTTAAGCTTTGCTCTTGAGCAATGCAATTTTTCTCCACATCATTTCATTCAGATTGGCTCCCCTCCATTGTTACTGGACTATAGCACCCAACAGCCCCAACCATCATGGAAACTGGAGAAACTGGAGGGTGGCAACCCCACCCGAAATAACTACACTCTCTATCATTAAAAATAGGGATTGAACAGGCCATAATTTACTTTTCTATTGAAGAGCATATAATGTGTGATTTTCTTAAAGAGATATTGTAGATACTTCAGAGTGTATTTTTAAATATGATTTACTTTATGCTGATTGATCCCTGAATGACCTTCTGAAAATAGCAGGTAACTAATCAGCTAAGACATCACCTGAGCATAAAACAATAGGGAATTCTTAGAAGAGTTTTCCTAAAGTAAAATGAGCAGTAAGCATTGAGACTGACACTTTCACAATAGATATAGGCACAGTTGCTCTGGAATGTAAATTTTGTGGAAGCCACCAAGGAGCTCAGCAAAATATTAAACACAACAAGAATGAGGACTCCATGAAGCAGATCTGAGAAATTGGTTATACCAATACTTCTCAACCTTGAAAACGTTAATCTATATTAGGGGAATTCTGGGAGTTGAAGTCCATGTACACTGGGCTAAATAATTGATATAGGAGGAAAGGTATCCAAGGACACCCATGTACAAATGGGGGTTATATTTAGACCTTTCTGAATATCATTGAGAAGAGCCAGATGCTTCATCTGTGCTTCATCTGTGCCCAGGTTCTCTCTGGTCAGGTGAGGTCACAGGTGAAGTCATACAATTTTAAACCCAAATCTCTATCAGCCTTCTACAATGACATACAATTCTCCTCTGAGGTCAGGAAAGCTAGGGAGTTGTAGTAAAATGGATCAAAGCCAAGTTTTGAGATGGAAAAACTGTACACAGTCTCTGTTGAGTTAAATTAATCTAGATTCATCAGTGAATGGGACATACAATGAGAAATTCACAGTAAGGTTTTTAAACATTTGGCTAGGATAGCGTTGAGGGGACTTAGATTCCCATAACTCCATGTTTGTGCACAGTGTGTACTAACAGCTGTTGACCTCTACCCTCAATATTTATTGCTGCTGTAGCAAAAGTCATTGTCCTTGTTATTAACCTAACATTGAATGGCATTTATGGGCTGAGATAGTGGCAGCCCACGGGAGTGCCAGGTTGGGGAAAGTGGCAATCTAATCCCAAATAGCCTGGCTTTGTGTTTAAAGACAGACCCCTGGTCCAGAATGCAAATCTACCTCCTTCGTTATTCTATTGTTTAAATAATGTCTAGGCTTCCATTAAGTGTGGCTTTAATTTTCTACTAAATGTCTTTGTTGCATTTCATGACAAAATTAATCCAGCTAATAAAGCCTTATTGGGGATGGCTTAATGCAGAACCCAGCCAACTGGAAGGAACTCAAAGTAGCTATTGTAAACCAATTTAGATTGGTGCTCAGCCTTGATTTAAACAGAAAATTCAGAAAGATACTCTGAAGACAATATCTGTTTGTCTATCTTATAGTGTTTATGGATGGATTTTGCCTAGCTTTTTACCCTTAAACCCTATGATTAACAATGTACACACTTTCCTCCCCTCCCCTTCTCTTTCATCTCCTTTCCTCTTCCCCTCTTCCCTCCCCTCCCCTCCCCTCTTCCCTTCCTTGCCCTCACTTGCTCACTCCTCCCCTCTCCTCCCGTCCCCCTCCCCTCTTCTCTTTGGCAGTTCATTATTCAACTCAAATTTCTAAACTTCATTTGAAACTGAGTACTTTACAATATATGTGAGAAAAATCAAGATTTTTCCTCCCATTCTTAATGGCATTCCATTTGTCATCCTTATCCACTGCCATCTCTCAGCTGACATTTGGGAAGAATAACTATGTGAGCCAGAATCAAAAGTGGTAAAAAGGAGGAGTGCCAGATACAAAAATTCCCCTGCATTTTTAAATGCCAGTTCTTACTCAGTTTGATGAAAGAATATCTAGATTAGAAATTATTTTACTTCAGAACAATTCTCATGGGTATTTTTGCACTTAATGATGTTATAAGGAGATCAAACATTGTGTGGGTTTTTATTGTGCAATCATCTCGGCAATAGTCTTTAGCCTCTCTGACCTACTATACTTCCTCAATTTATGACCAAAATTGAGCGCAAAATGTGTGCCACTAAGTGAGGCAGTTAGGTGAGTTTTACCCCATTTTATGATCTTTCTTGCCACAGTCATTTAGTGAATTACTGCAGCTACTAAGTTAGTAACACAGTTATTAATTAAATATAGCTTCCTCATTGACTTCGCTTGTCAAAAGATTGCAAAACATGAGTTCAGGACACTAAAATCATCACAAATATGAATCAGTTTTCAAAGGTCTGAATTTTGACCACTTGACCATGGGGATGCTGCAATGGTCATAAGTATAAAAAATGAATCATAAATAACCCTTTTTCAGTGCCATTGTAACTTTGAACAGTCACTAAATGAACTGTTGTAAGCAAGGACTACCTGTATTTTCATTTAATCCCAAACAAACACCTTAGGAGGAACGTTTTCCCATTCAGTTCTTTCAGAAGGGTGGCAAGATACTCAGAACTATGCCAAAAGGTCTCAATTTGTAAAAGTTTATCTCCTATCCATCTCCTACTCTGTGAAACCTACTCTTGTCCTCTATTTTTGCCTGCTCTGTGTTCTGACCTAGGTTTCCCCAACAGCACCAAGCCAAGTCCTTGTCCCAATAAACCCCTTTTATTGAATTTACAGTGAATTTCCTCTCCAGCAAAGTCCTGGCCAACAGTCTTTCAAGATAGTTCACAATTACAGACCTTTATCAGGCTCGGAGAGTGGCCAGGCTGATATCTTTCAGATGCCACAATACTTGACAAGAATGCAGAAATGAAAATAATTGTCTCTTGCAAAAGCCCCCTCCCCTTTTGCTCCTCTTTTATTCCTTATGGGAAGGGCCATTCACCATCCACCTGTGGCTTTACTCCGAAGTTGACCCTTGTTCCTTAGCTGTTCCCTTCATCTGCATCTTCAACTACACATGTGCAGACCGAGAACAGGCTCCAGTTGTTCTTCTGCCTCACTGATCTCTGACTCCAAAGGCAGCTAATAACTGTCAAATGGCCCTGGCATCATCACTGCCTCTGACACAGAGTACTTTTCCAGACTCCAGGACTGGCCCATGTTACTCCCCAACCTCGTTACTGTCTGAATCTTCTGCCAGCTTTGCTGGCCTCTGGCAGTCCATAACACTCAGTTCCCCGTTCTTCTTTGGTACAGTTACATATTTGGGATACAGAAATCCAGATGACTGCTGGGTCACTGCAAAGGTAGAGGTGTTTGTGTCTCTTCCCTATAAGGATTATTCTGGATTTCTGCAGTAAAAATATGGCAGCACAACTGTGATGACTTCTAAGACGAGACTGGAAAGAAGTACAAGAGCATAGAGGGTAAGATTGACTTAGATGGTTTATGAAGAGTCTGTGTGCTGCCAAACTGAGTGGTCTTAAGCAGAAAATGGACCAGCCAATAACCGAATCCCAAAAGGGAAGTTTCCAAGCCTTCTTCTTTTTTCTTGACAGCTGTCAATACAAGTTAAAAAAAAATACTATCAAGATAGCTGTTGCCGCTGCCAGGGGCTTTGAGTAAAAAAAAAGCCAGAATTCTCACCTGTTTGTTCAGGTGGAGGAGAAAGAAAGTAGAAGGTTGTGTATGTGTATATTTGTGTTACTGGAGAAGATCTGTAATGAACTACTGAGTATACATGTTAACATAATTGTGTTTCATTATAGATATTTTATTTTGTTTTGTTTGGAGTTGTGGTGCGTTTACATGAGGAAAAAAATAAGCAGCAAACATCAATCAAGTAGAAAACAATACTCTAATCAAGGAAATAGCAAGGGAAAACCTCACCCCACCAATATGCAGGACAGGCTATTGTATGTAAATAGGCAGCATACCCTACACTCCTTCCCACTGATGATGTTACCTGGTTGGGCGACGAAATGTCTGAAAGGAAATAACAGAGGTCAAAGACCACCAAGGAGACCATAATTAGCTACATATATTCTCTTCTGTTTTTAAAAAATCATCATTCTTCTTTTTTCATGTCATAAATTAGAAATGAGTGATTCTTCTATTTACTTTCCCCCCCTCATACTTGCCCCTTTGTGAAAAAAATATTCAATTCTTTTAATGATATGTTTGAATAAATTTGTAATTCCAGTAGCTTTGTATTTATTTATAATTTCATATAAATATCTTACTGTTTTTATAAACCCCAACTCAGTTAAGCTTCTTTTATTTAAAAAGCCTTAATTATAAACATTTATCTATTTATTTGTATCCTTAAGCTTTTTTATTTAAAAAGCCTTAATTATTAACATTTATCTATGCGTTTATTTGTATGCAGGCTTTATTATTTTTTACAGATAACTCAGACTGGCTAACATACCCAACATACCTTCCTCCTCCTATGTTTCTCACAACAACAACAATCCTGTGAGATGGGTTGGGCTGGGCTGAGAGAGAATGACTGTCCGAAGGTTGCTTAGCTGACTTTCATGCTAAGGCGGGACTTAAATATTATTGAAAAATTCTGTAACTTTAAATTAATTGATATAGTTGAATAAAGCCCTAGAAATATAACTAAAATCATCAAGCCCATAAAAAAAGTGCTTTCCAAAAATGTGTTCCTTCATTACAGGTAATTCTCTGTTTATGAACAATTGCTTAGCAACTGGTTAAAATAGCAATGAACCCAGAAAATGGGTTTTATGGCCCAGATTCTGAGTTTTGACTTGGCTCCAAACCCTCGAACCCACTGTCACATGATTGAATTTTGGGCAGTTTGCAAGTGGCCATTTGCAGGTGCCCTATGATCATATAACTGGGATTTGGGGTGTTTTTGTTGAAAATTGGCATTTACTTCTAGTTTTACTTCCAATGGATGGATTTAACAACTATGGTATTCTCTTAATGATTTTGGCATTTGCTTAATGATCACTCCAAAGAGAAAAAAAATGGGTCTTATCAAAAAGTAACCTGCTTCACAGCCATCATAACTTACAACCGAAATTGTGGGCTCATTTACAACTGTAAGTTAAAGACTATCTCTACTCAAAACTGTTCTTGGGATTGAGCATGATCAAGAATATTCCATCACTAGAAAAGGGAGCATTATAAGATTTGGGATTTATGTTATCAGTGGCTAGATAGAAGAGTAAGAAATTGTATATTGTAATAGAAATGATATATTACAATTGATTATTTTTGAATGTTATACTATGAATATAATTTAGTAAGAACTGAGATTTGCTTTTAAAGATAGCTTGGAAATGAAACTAAAATTTTAATGATAGTATAATAATAAGATAATATGATATGGAATGTTGATTAGAATATAATATGAATGTAAAGTTAAGAGGAAAGAATTATAGATATTGTGCAAGATAGATAGATAGATAGATAGATAGATAGATAGATAGATAGATAGATAGATAGATAGATAGACAGACAGATAGATAGATAGATAGATATAGTATTCAACTTTGTTTGGGTATTATCCCACGTCATTATAGTTGTGCTTTTAAAGTTGTAGCAACGTTTCGGCAGAATCTTATCTGCCCTCGTCAGGCTTCTGTATTGGCAGATGAGATTCTGCCCAAACATTTCTACAACTTGCACAACTATAATGACGTGGGAAAATACCTGAACAAAGCTGAATACCATACATGTAAGTACCCATGAAAAGAATATAAGAATATATATAATATATTCATCCTTATATTCATCCATATATTATATCCTTATATTCATCCATATATTCTTCCTATACAGAAGCCTGATGATGGCAAATGAGATTCTGCTGAAACGTTGCCACAACTTTAAAAGCACAATTACTATGACGTGGGAAAATACCCGAACAAAGCTGAATTTTTATATATATATATATGTATATCTGTGTGTGTGTGTGTGTGTGTGTGTGTGTGTGTGTGCGCGCCAAACCAACACACTGTACAACTGAAAGATGGTTTTATTTGTTATTTTGTATGTTATAAAAAAAAAAACTTTAAAAAAAAGAATATTCCATCCCTGGAGGTTTCTAAGAAGAGATTGGACAGCTATTTGTCTGGATTTATATAGAGTCTCCTCAGGGGTGGGACTCCACTGGTATAACAGCTGGTTTGGTGATCATGTGCTTCACATTGAAAAAAGCCCATCCTTACCTTCATCTGCAGCCTATGTGAATTAAACAGCTGAGAAGCGGCAAACGGCTCTGCTGTGTGAATCAGCTGTGCTCTAAAGAAAGGAAATAAAGGACAGGAAAGAGCAGGGGCATGGAAGTGGGCCCACAAGCTCGTTGCAGCGAAACGGTTCAGAGCCAGATGATCATTGGAACAAGGGGTTCGCCTGAATCGGCCCAAACCGGTAGAATCCCACCCCTGGGTCTCCTACTTAAGCAGAGAGTTGGATTAGAAGACTCTGGGGTTCCTTTCAACTCTGTTATTCTGTAAGAGTGAAAATCTTAGTTCACATACAGTATGTCGGTGCTTGGAAACTTCAATAATTACATTGCAGCCTTCCCGGGTTACTCATTGTGAATTGTTCAACAGAAAGACTCCAAATTTTATACTGACTGCTCAACCTAAGCTGGGTCATTCACTCTGTAAAAACACTAACCAGTTTATGTGTCATTACCCAAAGAAAAATCACTTTCACCCAATTTGGGGTAATTTGGAAAGCATTGCCTTAAAATTTTGCAGACAGATCAAGGATAGCACTCAGAATAAAACACTCAGCAGGACTCATTAATCAAAAGCTTAGGTGAGATAGACCCTAAGTGGTCACCAGTAGTCAAACAAATCAGATAAAGTGTAACTGCAAGGAAAGGGATTTACTAAAAAATAATGCCCATTTCCAGTTGTCAAATAGGAGATTCTTAGCAGCTACGGTAAGGAACTGGGCATGGCTAGTCTGGTGAAGAGAAGGACCAGGGGAGATATAATAGCAGTGTTCCAATATTTGAGGGGCTGCCACAGAGAGGAAGGGGTCAAGCTATTTTCCAAAGAGCCTGAAGGCCAGAGAAAGAATAAGGCGAGATTCAACCTAAAAATAGTGAGAGTGACAGTGACAGTGAGAATGATCAACCAATGGAACAGCTTGCCTTCAGAAGTTGTGGGAGCTTCACCACTGGAAGCTTTCAAGAAGAGACTGGTCTGCCATCTGTCAGAAATAGTGTAGCGTTTGCTACCTGAGCAGGAGGTTGGAGTAGATGATGTACAATGTCCCTTCCAACTCTGTTTTTTATTCTATTCTATTCTATTCTATTCTGTTCTGTTCTGTTCTGTTCTGTTCTGTTCTGTTCTGTTCTATCCTATTCTTATTCTATTCTATTTTTCATGAAATCTTGTTTCTCAGACAGAAAAAAACAGAGAAGGTACTCTCTTAGCAATCAGGTTTAGTCATGTGGGGCTCTTAATGTCATGTCAAGAACTTTTAATACACTTCAATATCAACTTAGTGGTCAATGAAGCCCTTATGAACAAATGTAACATGCAGGTTTACTCTTTTAGCAACCTAGCCAAGTACCTTTGCATTAGCTGCAGTTTCTGAGCCAGTCTCAAGGATACATCACATTACTATCATCCAATATAGAGATGATTAAAGTCCTTAAAAAACAGAGCCAAGAAAAAGCTCACTCATCTAAACTGCCCAAATTTACTTGCTCCAGCTGTTCTCAGTATGGAAAAAGCCATGTTGTATCTGATTCATATGTTGCTTTTCAAAACTACCTTGTCAGGAAAAGGCGGAAAATCTATTTCAGAACACAGAAGATTGTACCTTTGTCTCTTGTCTCTCTCTCTTGGTATCTCTCTCTCTCTCTTTCTCTCTCTCTCTCTCTGACACTATGTCTTTCTGTCTCTATGTGTTTGTCTCTGTCTTTCTTTCTCTGTGTCTCTCTATTTCTCTCTTTCTCTATGTTACTGGGTTTCTCTTTGTCTCTCTCACTATGTATCTGTCTCTTAATTCTCTCTCTCTCTCTATGTCTCTGTGTCAGTGGTGGTATGCTACTGGTTCGGACCAGTTCGGCCAAACTGTGATCAGTTGAGAGGAGGAAAAAAAATCCTCCACAATCAGCTGAGAGGAAAACTAAGAGAAAAGCACAGGATCAGCCTTCTCACCTACCCCTGCACTTTTCTCTTCTTTATCCTCTTAGCTGATCGGCACTGCAGGTCTCAGCTGGTATGGGGAAAGCTGCACGCCAACATTAGGCAAAGCACACCCACCAAGCCATGCCCACCTAACGATTTGAATCCCACCACTGCTGTGTCTCCATGTCACTATCTCTCTCTGTATGCATGTGTCACTCTGTTTGTGTTTTTTGTCTCTATGCCCCCCCCTTTCTCTTTCTCTTTCCATCCACCCACTCATCCATCCATGATAACAAAATAGGAAAAAGGGAAAAAAATAACCACATCATTCTTCACAATACATCATAAGCCCCACGTTATAGGAAGTGAAGAAAACTTAGCATGAACTGCTATTTCTGCTATGTTGACTGTCCTAGCTTGGTCTGGCCTCAGTAAAAATTGTTCCTCCTTCCGATCCTGCAAATGTATTCTTCTAAGCCTCTTGGTTGATTCCAATACTCTTCCTCCACCAACAGATGGAATGAGAGTTACGGCTATTGAATAAATGTTTGTATTTTTCCCCCCAGCTCAGTTAGTGCTTTCCTAATTAACAGTGGGGTTATTTTGAAGCTGTAATTCACTGCTAAAACCAAGTCGACATTTTAAAAGCATTTCACGGGCAATTAAAGACTACACCTTAACAAGCATTTAAATCTAATAGGGAGAAATAACGTTGAAATAGATAAAATCAAATACACTTTCCAAAATGCAGCAGATGACTTGATATGGCCTTGTACTTTCTCACCCTGCAGTGGAATTGCTCTTCCATCTTTGCTCTCGAAACAGATCCATTAAAGCACATGCCAAAATAGATTCACTGGTAGTTTTTGAAACACTTGGTTTCTTTAAATGAGCATCTTCAAGAAGGCATCTTTCATTGTCATTTTAACTGAACAGATGGCCTGATAGGCATGGGCCATAGGTGCAAGGGATCACTTGAATTTCCTATGCATAAAGATAAGTAGTAAGTGATGAAAAACTGCTCTTCTTGAGACTGTAGAGCAGTGTTTCTCAACCTTGGAAACTTTAAGATGTGTTGACTTTAACTCCCAGAATTTCCCATCTAGAGAGAGTTGGCACTGGTCAGAAAGACAACACTGAACTAAATGGACCATTACTTTATTGTGAGGCAGCTTCCCAGTTGTCCTGAAATTTGTTTTAGTATGCATGTTGGTAATTTTATCCAATCCATTACTTCTGTTGTAGTTAAGATTACTACTCCTGTAAAAGTAGCAACAATTAAATCATTCATCTTCCTCCTCATTTTTCTAAAATGATGTACAGCTTTATGTAACCATACAATAAAAGCTTAACAGAATATCAAACCAAACATTCTTGAAAACAAGCTGAATTATATGAAAATTGAACAAAAGCCTAACAATTCTGCAGTTTTCATTGACAATTGAAGAAGCAGTGAGATGGAACTCGCAAAATGCCCTTTATGATGGAATTCCTAAGCCAGGGAGAATTGCTACCGAAAAGATATTAAATCAAGTTTTTAAAAGAGGTTTTAGTGGGTAGGTTCTTGCTTAAAGAGGTAGTCAGTGATACTGTTCCAAAACTTTAGATTTTATACATAGAAGCCATACTTTTTTGACATATTAAAAAAAATTAGAAACCAATGCAGCTCTTTTGAAAGTGGTAATGTAGGATTTTTAAAGCATATCTCAGACAAGGGGCTTGTCATAATTTGCATGTTTCCCAACACTTGACAATAACAATAATTGCATTAATCATTGCTATTAAAAGATGAGCTGAGGGGTCTTTGGTTCTCTCTGAGCTTGCTTGTTTTCTTGCAGATGTTACATTACCCAAATTAGGTAATATCATCAGATTCTGGCCATATATAAGGTAAGTTCAGAGGTGATATTCAGTAGATTCTGACCAGTTCTCGAAAACCGGTAGCAGAAATTTTGACTGGTTCAAAGAATTGGCAAATACCACCTCTGACTGTTCCCATCTATTCCCTGCCTCCCGAGTCCCAGCTGATCAGCTGGGTCTTCTTTTGTTGCCCTGCACAGGAAAACGGAGTTGAAAAGCAGGTTAGTGGAGTGGGGAGGGAGTGGGGATTTTACAGTATCCTTCCCCTGCCATGCCCACCAAGCCATGCCCACCATGCCACGCCATGTCCACCAAGCCCTGCCCACAGAACCGGTAGTAAAAAAAAAAAAGAATCTTACCACTGGGTAAGTTTTTTTATATATGGGGAACCCAGTGAGTCATTCATATTGGTATATAGACCTAGGTAACTGCCTCTCAGCCTCTTATACAGGCAACAATCAAATAGGATGTGAGCCAGGTCTTCTACTTCTGCTGCTCCACAAATGCAGAGATGTTCATTGTAAGGTACAGAATGGAATCTCCCCTATCTGAACATTGTGTAAAGATGTTCAAATCTCGCTTGTGTAAATATCTCCCAAAGATGTTTTGGCAGTTGTAACTTCAAATAGCTGCCTACCTGAAAAGCACATTTGTATTTGCTCAGCCATTTCAAGTTACCCACCTTACTAAGGATAGCTACATCATTTTATGTTTCTTTGGCCTAACTGGAAAGCTGGTAGCCTGGGTTTGAGACTCGAACCCTGCACAATGGGGTGAGCTCCTGTTATTTGCCCCAGGTTCTGTCCGTTTAGCAATAGATAAATAGGTACCACTTCAGTGGGAAGGTTGTTGCATTCCATGTGCTTATAGTCAACTTATAGTCATGCCAGTTACATAACTCCTGCAGTGATTACAGATAACACTGAGTCCCTCGCCTAAGAAATGGAAATTATCACTGTCCGTTAGAGTTGGATACAGAGGGGAAAACTTTACCTTTATTTATATAGAGAGAGAAAATGTTGTTACTTGCCTCCCAAATGTGTTCAAGAATGGAGTCAGAAAAGTATCCTCTGCTCTGTCTCTAAACTGCTAGATGATATGGAAGCTCCCCCAATTCCCAGAAGTATGAAATATTTTGGGAAATATTATAGAAGGCAAAATATTATATCTCCCTAAAGGAGAAATGAAGAAACATATTTTTAGAGGCAGAAAGCAGCCCCCAGTCTTAATCACCCAAAGTAGATTCCAGCCCTTAATGAGATAAAGAGCTTGTTGAAAGAGGAAGATAATCACCTAGATGGCTCTATTCACAAGCAAAGCAAATGCTGCCAGCAGAAGCCTGTTCAAAAGAGGATATTCAAAACTCTTTGCAGCAAAGTTTGACAGCTAACAAAGGCAGAATGATAGGATTAGAAAGCAGTGACTCACCCAAGATCCAAAACAGGATAAAAGCCATTAGCCACAATAGGAATTGCCCAGCACCCTTTCAGAACACAAGCCCCTTCATTGCACCACCCCCAGAACAGTTCAAACTTCAAAGGCACAGAAACCTATAAAGATCCATCCATTCATTCAACCATTTGTTTAACTGACCCAGAAATGTTGCTGGTTCTGTTCATAATTAAACTTTCTTTCCAATCAGACTTCATGATATTTCCAATATCTTTCTCCCAACTTGGAACTGAACCAGATGGATTTTGACTTAGGATTTAAATTCTGGTCAAAGTGGAAGCCACCAGGTTTGGTCCTCCAAACCAATTAATGCCATTACAAGGTTTTTGTTTTGTTTTAAATTCCTTGGATGTTTTAATTTCATTGGGGCATAATAAAATAATCTAAATCTTTATTTCCCTCCCTACCCGATACACATCTACACTAAAGGTGCACTTCTGTAAATTGCTGTAACAATAAGTCCATTTGGATCATTATAATAGTTGCCGCTAATGTGTTCTAATGTGTATGCACAACTTTGCACACTTAGCACATTACAGCTGTATTTGCAAATCCCTGCAAATAATGGATAGGCTGCACAAGGTGGAAATGGACCTGAGTTGTGCAATCATACATTACATCTGCTTTTGAGAGGGCAAATGAGCACTCTGGTTTACTTGATAGTTCTATTTGAAGTCTCTCAATAGGTCATTTATGTTAACTTTAGCTCATTACAGACCAATTGAAACAGAATGAAGCACCTCTATAATTTAACCACAGTCATCATGCACACAAATACACACACGCACACACACATACACACATATTGATGTCTGACTATTATTACAGTGTTCTTGCAAGTTTTTCTACAGATTAACTCTATTACTAGCTGAGTAGCTCACAAAGGGGAAATATAAGTCAAAATCTATTAGGAATAGCTTCTATAATCGCCTTTCAAATGAGCAAGGCAAGGAAAAGGCCAAACCCATTTATTTCAAAAAGAAGCTTGAGACTATCCTAGCACAAAGAGAAATTATGCCCCTGATCACATGACCAGCATCCCTGGCATGCATGAAGGATGGTGAAGTATGAATAGTAAAAATAGAAACTTACTCAAGCCTTTCAAGTGGAGAAATAGCATTTTGTAATGCCGGGAAAATAATTTATCCCACAATTGTTTTCTATGAGTTCTCATTCTATTTGCTTTTTTTTTAAAAGGTTTTTTTACAGTATTGGAAGAAATATCCATCAGGTTGACCAAGCTGGGAGGAAGACACTGGAAAATGGAAGCTGATTGGAAAGATGGTTTAATGATGAAGCAGAACCACATGGGTTTGAAGTCCTGGGAAGCTGACCACATGGAGTTGAGAAAGGGACTTTTTATATCTTGTCTTGGGCTTTGCACTTGAGCTTCCTGTTCCTGTGCAAGAACATGTGTTCTATTGGCTGTTGTCAAATTTCTATGAGGTCATGTTTGTCTGAGCTCCCAGGCATGGTTGAAGTTTCCTGGATGATGCAATGTCCTTAGGAGATTGTACCATGTAGTGGTATAATGGTATAATATTCTGGTTTTTTAAATATTTCCCAAAATATTTCATTCTTCTAGGAGAGGGGTGTACAACAGAGACGGGATTAGATGTTGCTTCAAAAAGAAGGTGTCAGAGAAGAGAAATCAGAGCATAAGTAGTCCTCAACTTAAGACCACAGTTGGGACAAGAATTTCCATTGATAAGCAAGACAGTTGTTAAGAGAAATGCACCCAGTGTAATGACCGTAAGTGAATGATGAAGTTCAGTGAATCAAATCAGCTTCCATCATTGATTGTGCTTGTTGGAAGCTGGCTGGGAAAGTCATAAAAATGGTGATCACATGACCCTGGGATGCCACAACTGTCGTATAAACATCTGCTCATTGCTAAGCAACCCAATTTTGATCATGTGACCATGGGGAGGCTGCAACAGTTGTAAATGCAAGGACCTCTTGCAAGTCACTTTTTTTCAATGTTGCTATAACATCAAATAGTCTCTAAACAAATGGTTGTACATTGTCATACAGAAAGTTCACAGCTAGAGTGGCTGTTGTCACTCTTGTGCCCATTTCTGTGATTGTCTGGTCATTCATTGTACTCCCAATTTCTCTGGCAGCCTATGGAGTCCCTGGCTTCTCTTTATTTCATTAAAGTCCTGGGCAAAACATTATCATTGGGGAATAATTGAAAAAGCCTCTCATGGGTTTTTTTGATGGCAGTGTTATAGCCTAAAGGGGAATCCTGCCTTGAGAAATCTGATAGAGAGCTTCCACTTATACTGAGCTGTAATATTACTTGATAGTTATTATTTCTTTAGCGTATGGTAATGTTACATTAGCCAGGAGATTACACTGCTAATACAGAGTAATAGTTTGGCTGCCTGAGACTGCTAGTCTGTTTGGTTCACACTTATGCGATTTCCAAAGTGTGCCACAGGGGGTGAGTTAGCTCCATATCAGAAAGAAAAATGAACAGTTTTCCTTCAGTGTCATCTGGAGTCCTCTCCCTCCACCAAAATCATCTTGCAAATGGTGTTGCAACTGGGAAGTACCAGTGCCTGCAGGATTCTAGCCATCTGCATGAAGCGCCGGCTTGTCTTCCCATCCAAGTGGTACCTATTTATCTACTCACACATAACTTACTTTCAAACTGCTATGTGGGCAGAAGCCAAAACAAGATGATTTGGTGATGGGAGATCACCTTGCCATGCCATGCTGGAACCGCTAGAGCTATTCTGATCTAGGCTTCCCCAACAGCACAAAGCTGAATCTTCATTCCAATAAACCCCTTTTATTGAATTTACAGTGAATTCCTCTCCAGCAAAGTCCTGGCCAACAGTCTTTCAAGATTACAGACCTTTATCAGGTTTGGAGAGTGGCCAGGCTGATATCTTTCAGATGCCACAATACTTGCCAAGAATGCAGGAATGAACTAATTGTCTCCTGCAAAAGCCCACTCCCCTTTTGCTCGTCTTTTATTCCTTATGGGAGGGGCCAATCACTGTCCACCTGTGGCTTTATTCCCGAGTCGACCCTTGTTGCTTAGCTGTTCTCTTCATCTGGCAACTCTGTGCATGCGCACACTGGCAACAGGCTCCAGCTCTTCTTCTACCTCACTGATATCCAACTCTGAAGGCAGCTGATAACTGTCAGATGGTCCTGTCCCCATCTCTGCCTCCAATGCAGAGCACTCCTCAGAGCCTTCCCCAGACTCCAGAACTATCCAAACTCCTCACTGTCCAAATCTGCTGCCAGCTTTGCTGGCTGCTAATGGGCCACAACAAGAGCAAAGACCATCTTCAGCATCATTAAGCCACTGAGCTATGCCTCTTATTTGATGGTGAGAAATTAAGAAGGACCAGAAGGATTTCCAGCCATTAGACAAACCAGCAGATAAGCTATTGCTAATATAATCGGTGAGACTTATAAGATTAGTATTGTATGTTTGCATATGTAATGTAAAACATAAGCTGCAAATCCACTTGAAAACATGGGTCTGGTTTGTATCTAATTCTAAGATTAAATGGGTGGGTTCAGACAGCAGCCTGAGCCAAAAGCAACCCCTTTATAATCCAGTCTCCTTTACACTTTTTATAAGAACCAAGAAACTAATAGCATAACACTGAGACAATATATAAATGTTTGCATTATGTATGAATTATTACTTGATTTGAAGGCCTTTAATTATGACTTAGAATTCAGATCTAACACTAATCAGGATTAAAATAAGAATGTGAAATGGAGTGTTTGTATAAGATCTACATCTTCCTTCTTAAAGCATGTATAGTATATTCCTTATATAGCGAATCCCATTACAATCAGCTATTTTTAGTTGATATTATGTTCTTCACAAAATATTCAGTTAAGTTATTGCCATTGTTAATTTTCTTTAAATATATACTAATTCACTGTCATAGTATATACCTCTTTTTATCTATGAATGAAGAGAGTCTGCATTATTCTGTCAAATGCATTAAAATGCTGAATTATCTAGACATAAGTGACTTACTTAATCTAGTTCTTTTTATAACTGCATTAATCATCCTTTTAAGTACTTTATTAGAGGGAAAAGAGAAGAAAATGCCTCTTTGGGGAATATCTATATTTCTGTAAATGATAGGAATGATCTGAAGATGCTTTAAAAAAACCCAAAATTGATTATTTTGTGATCCCAAATGATATATGAGGGCATGCACAACTTAGGAAATATGTTTTAAATATGGAGCAAAGCATATCAATTCAATTGGTTGCATTTGAAATGAACAAAATTCAAAATGTGTTGAAAGCTGTGAGAATCAATGGAAACTCAGAAAGAAATCTTGGTTCCTTTGCTTCCCAAAGATACATGAAATAAGTTGGATAACTGTCCATAGTAACTACTACCCTGCAGAAAAATTGGCCAATGAGATTATTTTTAAATCAAATTGGCAGTTGAATGACAGGGAGTAATCAGCACAGATTATCCACATTATACTCTAGATAAATTCAACTAACAGGACACTTTATTATTATTTAGCAACTAACATTTTGCTATCAACCTACCTGTCTTTTCGTAAGAAAAAAAGGGGGGCCCTGCAATTTTGCTCTTGCTTAAATAGCAACATATACATTGCAATACATATATTTTGTTTCCAGCCTGTATTTTGGATATCTTCTTTTGATTGTGGAGTTATTAATATTCAATATTTCTCACAAATATATTTTATGAATGTTTTATTGTTTATATTGTTGGATGCTTTTATTCACAAGCTTTTTAAAAAAATCTCTTTTCTTGCAGGTTTTCACAAGTCTAAATGGACCTAGAAGCATATCAATCAATCAAATCTTCCTTGGGAGTTTAAGATGGCACACATAGAACCTCCCCTCATTTTATTTTCAGAACAACAGCCCTGCAGAATAGGCAGGACCAAAGTCAACTACTGATCTTTGTGGTTAAGTGAGAAATTGTATATGGACCATTTGGCTCGACTCAAAAATCTTAGCCATGACCTAGTAATATTCCAAGTTTGACACCGACTCCCATGACAGATGGCGTCTGTTCTTGTTGGATGCCCACTACGTTGCTCTGCCAATCATCTCATAAATATTTTGAATAGCAAATGAAACTGTGCCAATCTTTCATATGTCCACTCAGGAGGAAATCCCTTGCATAGAACAATGTGCATGGGTTTGCTAGTTCTTCATAGATATGCACGCTTGTGGCGAAATGAATTCAATTGTCGCCAATATGGTTTACTTTTGCATAGGAGTGCACTGAACTGAGATCTTAATTTATTTGCCAGTGATATTGCAAACAATACAGACATAGTGAATTGCTAGTTTTTTAAGAAGCAGAGCTGCATTGAAAAATAGTTCTGTATTTTTTGTTGTTGTTACCAATGCCGTTTACTGAACCATCCTCAGTTTGATGGAAAAGCAATGGCTTTTTTTTTTCTCCTCCCAAATTCCACAAAGGAAATTGTGGTGATATTTTAATGAGGAAACTGTATAAGTTTTGCACAAGATTACCTAATGTTAGGTCAGAACATCCTATCATTCTTTACATAAGGATTCCTCCCAATGATTTTTAGTCTTCTTGATTCCTCTTACTCTCATGAAATCCCAAGCAAAAACTTGAAAGTTATATCTCATGACACTTGTTCGGGTGAGAAAAAATGGGCAACCAGGAAGATTGGGAAATTGAGAAGAGGCTGTTAATGTTCGGTAGGTCTATCTCACAGTCATAAAAGGTAAAGGTTCCCCTCGCATGTATGTGCTAGTCATTCCCAACTCTAGGGGGCGGTGCTCATCTCCGTTTCAAAGCCAAAGAGCCAGCACTGTCCCAAGACATCTCTGTGGTCATGTGGCCGCTATGACTAAATGCCGAAGGTGCATGGAACATTGTTATCTTCCCGCCAAAGGTTGTCCCTATCTTTCTACTTGCATTTTTTATGTTCTTTCAGACTGCTAGGTTGGCAGAAGCTGGGACAAGTAACGGGAGCTCACTCTGTTATGTGGCACTAGGTATTTGAACAGCTGAACTGCTGACCTTTCGATCGACAAACTCAGCACCTTAGGCACTGAGCCATCGTGTCTCACAGTCATAAAGAAAGCTTAAAAAATAAATTCCACAGAAAGGCTATGGACCACTTCTGATCTGAAGAAAACATGATAGTTTCTAATATGCATATTCTGTCTGCTGCAGAGTATGATTCCAGGAAAAGAGGCAAAGAGGCTTTAAAAGTGACAGACTGGTGTTCATTGCATACCTCCCTGGTGCTCCAAATTCCCATTTGGCCTTTGAAACTAAGCTCTGTGTCCTGGGATTGAGGAAGGAAAAAAAGAACACTAGTTCCCCCCTCCCTCTCGGGAAGGTAAATGTTTTCAGAAAACTGAAGGACAGATTTCAGTAGAGTATTAAAATTGATTGAACAGCAACAATCAAGTTGATGTCAATTCTTAATGACCACATAGCTCAGTCTTTTTCAACCCCAGTGACTTAAAGATGTGTCAACTTCAACTCCCAGAATTCTCCAGACAGCTTATCTGGGAAAGTCTAAGAGCTGAAGTCCACACATCTTAAATTTACTAGGCCTGACATATATGGATTTTCATCAGAATGATCACAATTAGGCCCCAACTCTGAGTCCATCTACCTTGCGGTTGGTCATCCTCTTCTTCTGTTTCCTCCTACCTTTCTAAGCCTTACAGTGACTTCTTCAGAGAGCCATGTCTCTGCATAATGTATACCAAATGTGTAAATGAAGAAGCTTTTTGGATAAGAAAGAAAATGTCTTCAAGGAAAAAAACAAAGAAAGGCTTTTGAAAAAACATCTTTGGAACAACCATGACCTGGATGACTGAGAATCTTCATATACACTCAAGTTAGAACCCTAGCTTTATTAGTTCAATCATCTATTTATTTGTTTGCTTGCCTTTCTAAAAAAAACTGCACAAAAAGATAATATTCAAATAAAGAATCCCAGATCTCAGATTAACTAATTAGATCAATGAATCCCTTTATCAGGAAACAATTTCCTTTCTTCAAAATACAGCAAGTCCTTTTCTAGATGATAAGTCCATTCACCTCCATATATTGATTTTTGAAATTGTTCTTCCTAATTGTTGTTCCTAACTATTTTGTGGCTTGCCTAGATTATTGCCATAACACTTCAACAATAATATACTGGACTTAACAGCCCCATTATACCTGAAGGCTACATTAAAGAGAGAAAAAGAGAGATGAGTGACTTGAATGAGTTAGAATGCTTGCTTTCTACTTCTGAAAATATGCTAAGAGGCAATAAAGAGGCTTTGCTATAATAATAAAACTGGAAACTGTGAAAAAAATCGAAGATGATTCTTTCACATGCCATAAAACGTACAATCCAATAAAAACTAGACATTTCCCAGGAACTTGACAACTGAGGTAATAAAGAAATAAATAGAAAAAATCCAAATAAGCTTTAATCAAAAGTTGCACCATGAAGTAGACATCTGGTTCATTTCTAAAGGGGAGAAATTGTCTACTGATACAATTTCAATACCTGTTTTTTTTTTAAAATGGGACATTAGTGTCCCTTAGCCTATTTTTGGAGGGGGGGAATAAGTGATTCTAAACTGTAGTCAGTCTTGAGTTCAAATTGGTTCACAAATCTGAGACTTCACAAGTTGAATTCAGTATAGATTGTGCATTGTTATCCTGTTGCAAGAAGTAATTTTCTTTTCTATCGCACCATAAGTTTAATTTGCTTTTGCTGCTGTGTGCACCTTGCCTGTCATGTAATACTGACAACAAATCAGCATTGCAAAGCTAAATAAAATATTACATTATCATTCAGCAGGTTCTGACCAGTTCTGGAGAACCGGCAGCATAAATTTTGAGTAGTTTGGAGAACCGACAAATACCACATCTAACTGGAGATTTTACAGTATCCTTCCTCTGCCACGCCCACCAATCCACAGCCACAGAAACAGTAGTAAAAAATTTTTGAATCCCACCACTGTATCATTCGTCCCTGAAAAGCCAGATATTTTATTGCTCTCTCTTGCTTTTGAAGCAGAAGAAAATCCAAACAAAATCCAGATTTTTTTCTCTCTTCTTGTGTAGATTGTTTGCTAGGCTCCTTGCCTCTCCATTCAATTTTATTCAGTCCAGCTGACAGAAAAATCCTTGAAAATAGCTTTATTGATCTGGATCGTGTTTTGCAACCTTGGCAACTCTAAGATGTAGGGACTACATGCTGGCTGGGGAATTCTGGGACTTGAAGTGCACACATCTCAGAGATTGAATAACAATGATCTCAATATATCTACAATTTTGTTAACAACAAACTAAAAGACTCAAGGTCCATCCTACCCCTGAAAGGACCTAATGGTAAAGACTGCAAGCTAACAAACAAGCTAATAAACATAGGTGTATGATAAGAGAAGTATCACTAGATGCAATACTGTTGAAGATCATTACAACATATTTCTACTTGAAGTCAAAAGAGTCATCAAACTGTATGTACCAATAACAACTCTGCAAACCAGAAAAAACAAATTACCCATAACAATAAGGAAGTTCCAATCCAAAAAGAATTCCCTTTGGTGGAAAAACAAATCTGGTCACGTTGCCAACTTCAAAAGCCAATACAAAAATTTATGCCACCAGATAAAGACTGAATATACCAATTATCACACTAAACAAGAGGAAAACCTTCTATGCACCAATTCCACCCACGCTTTCTACAATTTTGTAAACAACAAGCTAAAAGACTCAAGGTCCATCCTACCCCTAAAAGAACCAAAAGGTAAAGACTGCAAGGATGACACCATTAAAGCCAACCTCTTTAACACATTCGTTGGCTCAGTATTTGTAAACAACAATGGATCATGTCCAATATTTCCTAGTCGAACCACAGACAACTACAGTGATCTATTACATATCAATTTTATAGAAGACAATGTTGAAAAAGCACTACGCAATCTAAAACCATCTCTATCTATTGGACTGGATGGAATATATGCCTACTTCTTTAAAAAACTATCCACTGCCATAGCCGAACCTCTAAACATAATCTTTGAAAAATCTTTCAGGACCAGCTCCTTACCAAAACTCTGGTCAGAAGCCACAGTCATCCCCATCTTCAAAAAGGGAGATCCCAGCCTAGTTGAAAATTACAGACCAATCTCTTTATGCTGCATCACCTGTAAAGACATGGAATCAATTATTAACCAATCCATCATCCTCCACTTAGAAACAAACAACCTACTCTCTAATAAACAATTTGGTTTTTGGAAAAAACTATCATGTAATCTGCAACTCTTACACTGTAAAAACATATGGACTACACAACTCGATCAGGCCAAAACAATAGATGCAATCTACATAACTTCTGTAAAGCCTTTGATTCAATGGTACATGACAAACTACTCCTAAAACTAAAATCTTACGGTATCTCTGGATGCCTGCATAACTGGATAGAAGTATTCCTGTCAAACAGGCAAAAAAATGGTCAAAATTGGGAGCGTCCTATCAAATTCTGTACATGTGAACAGTGGTGTCCCCCAAGGCAGTGTTCTAGGATCAACTCTCTTCTTACTCTACATAAATGACCTCAGTGATCATATCAAGAGCAACTGTGTTGTCTTCGCTGATGATGTAAAGCTATTCAACACCACAGACAATACTGCTACCTTTCAAAAAGATCTTGACTATGTATCAGAATGATCTCAACAAATAACTGCTCTGTCCTACATATTGGCAAAACAAATCAGAAAATAAAATACAGGCTGAATAGTCAAGACCTTGTTGATGATCCAAACTCTGTCAAGGATCTCGGAGTACTCATCTCTAATGATCTAAATGCTAGAGCCCACTGTATCTAAATAGCCAAAAAGGCGTTAAGAGTTGTTAACCTAATCTTACATAGCTTTTTCTCTGGTAATATTACACTAATAACTAGAGCATACAAAACATTTGCTAGACTTATACTTGAATACAGCACATCAGTCTGGAACCCACATTACGTATCTGATATTAACACAGTTGAGAAAGTCCAGAAATATTTCAAAAGAAAAGTTCTCCACTCCTCTACTCGTTGCAGAATACCTTATGCCACCAGACTTGAAATTCTAGACCTAGAAAACCTACAATTACGCTGCCTTTGGTCCGATCTAAGTATAGTATATAAATCATACATTGCAATGTCCTGCCAGTCAATGAATACTCCAGCTTCAACCATAACAAGAGCAGACAATAGATACAAACTCAAGGTGAATCGCACCGAACTTGATTGCAGGAAATATGACTTCAGCAACAGAGTGGTCAATGTCTGGAGTACTCTGTGGTTTCTTCCCCAAACCCCAAAAACTTTAACCTTAGACTGTCTACTATTGACCTCACCCCTTTCCTAAGAAGTCTGTAGGGGGCGTGCATAAGTGCACCAATGTGCTGACCATCCCTGTCCTGTTGTTTCTTTTATTTTTTTATTTTTCTTATATGTATCCATGTATTCATAACTATGTTTTTACTTATACCTATTATCTTGTAAACAATTGACAAAAAGTAAATAAATAAATAAATAAATAAATAAATAAATAAATAAATAAATAAAAAAAAATATTTGCTGGTGGCCAGAAAGGGAAGGGAAATCATTTTCTACTTGTGATTGTTTGAAAAAAAATCCATCTCAATCAATTGTGGGATTCAAAAAAGTTTACTACTGGTTTTATGGGCGTGGCTTGGTGGGATTGGTTTAGTGGTTGTGGCTGGTGGGCATAGCAGGGGAAGGATACTGTAAAATCTCCATTCCCTCTCCACTCCTGGGGGAAGGTTGCTGCAAAATCCCACTTCTTCCCCACCCCACCAACCTGCTTTCCAGCTCTGTTTTCCTGTGCAGGACAAGAAAAGAAGACCTAGCCAATCAGCTGGGACTTGGGAGGCAGCGAATAGATGGGGTTGGCGGGGCCAGTCAAAGGTGGTATTTGCTGGTTCTCCAAACTACTCAAAATTTCTGCTACCAGTTCTCCAGAACTGGTCAGAACATCCTGAATACCACCTCTGATCTCAATATATCAATTGTGTCTTATGTTTCTACTTGTCTGTGGAGTTTCTTGGTTCCTAGATTCATTTCAAAATATGTGTTTAGGTAACTCCTAAAAATAAGCCACATCGATACCAGGAATTAGGCGGCCTACAGTGCCATGCAATCTCTCTCTCTCTCAAAAAAAGCCCCCTTACGTAGTTGTAGGCAGATTTTGTGAATGAACAATCTGATACTCTAAGGCAACTTTTTGTCTTTAAGGTCTGTGGTGATTTTCACAGACTTTAATTAATGTCTATGGAGATAATCTTAATGATACATAATCAATCAATTAATTCAAATGAAGTGCTCATTTATCTTCTTGTTTCTACTGCTAGCCAGTAGTACTTTACAGGTAGTCCTCAACTATGACTGTAAGGAAGGGTTGTCAAACTCAATTTCATTGAGAGCTGCATCCAAGTTGTGTTTGACCGCAGGGGACCTTGGTCGGGGTGGGCATGGCCAGCTCGATGTCACTCATGTTGGGAGCACCTGTGGCAGCCAAACAAGACTGGGGGATCCATTGTGTCCCATGAAGGAAGGCAAGATCGGGGAGAGGGCCAAATCCTTGTCTACCAGAGTAGCCTTGCCATCCCTCTCAGGCCATGTGGAGGACCTCTGGACAGTAGGCTGTCTAGAGCCTTCTCCAGTATGTTGCCAGTTACCATCAGGTTGTAGATCAGTGCCCAGTTGGCCTGGCCCAGGCCAAGACACTGCAGGCTGGTCCTTCACTGTTTCCAGATCTGGCCCATGGGCCTTGAGTGTGACACCTCTGCTGTAAGCAAATCTGCCCATTATTTGCAAATTGTAATGGTCGTTGATGATCTCCTTGGTTAATAACTCTCATGTCTAATCTCCCTGGTACAGTTGTTAATTGACCATGAAGGTCATTAAGTGGAACACAGGGTACTTAGGAATGGGGGAGGCTCTAGGTGACCTAGTACTGTCCTGCCTTCCAAGGCCTCTCACATCCTCTCATAGACCCCATGATTAGTAGAGTTCCTGCAAGAGGAAGATTTGGGGCCTAATGGGGAGAAAAGCAACTTTCAAGCCTGCAGGGTGGGATGATAAGGAGATAGGTGTGGGGTTGTTTGTTGTAAGGACAAATGACCATGAGGTGCTGGAGTGGCCATAACTCCAAAACAGGGTCATAATTAACATAGGGGATCTCTCATAACGTTGAGTGATTGCTAAGCAAGTTACTTGTACATGGAATGGATGAGAGAACTTCATTGATTCTTCAAATATTCTGGCTTTCAACATCATACTACATGTGAAGATGTAGATTCCATTAAGCTCTCTTTCCTGTTAGTTGGTTAAATTTCTCCTTATTTAAGTTCCCATAATACAGCATCACGAAAAAGGTAGTACAATGTAATAATATGTTGTTGCCCTGTTTAAGATGTTTGTCACATTTTATTTGGGGTATGCGTGGCAACATTTTGCTTTTCTAATGGAAATCAGAGACATACACAAAGAAAACCAGAAACAAATGAAATTCAAACCCATTTCAAATTGTTCTGCTTTGTTTGGCATTGTTGACAATTTGCTAGAAATGAAAATGTTACAAGTGTCAAGTCAAAACAGATTTTTTCCTCCTCAAATGACAAAAATGTGTTGGTTTCTTATCAGCTTTAAAAATATCTCTGGTTGTGAATGATAAGTCTCACATTTATTTTAGCTTGATTTCTTGTAGGAAGAACTCTATGCAAAGATTTGCTCATGACAAGGAATCTGCTTTTCTCATAAACAGATGTCCAGACTCACCTAAGAACATCTACGCATATGTATATGAGTAGCCTTATATGCATATAAATAGTTTATATGCACTTTCAATTTTCTAATTTATGAAATTCTTGTATATTCTTGTGAAAGTGTTGCTTATTCAGATAAGCATACAGTGTGTACCCAATTAAAAACATGTGCAATCTGAGTTAAATTTCTTAAAATTAGGTATCACCATATTATAATTAAAATGTTTGTCCTAAGTAAATTAAGTGCACCCTTAAATAATAAAATGCAATTACAGAAGTTTCAGAAGTGGGATTTATTTTCCTATACACACTTGCAGGAATCAACCAAATAATGATGGTGCATAAAGGCATATCATATTTTTTTTTAGTATATAGTATTTTCCTACTTAATAGGAATTCATACTATTGTCTAAATATTCTGGGCTACTGTCTCAGAAAGCTCAATTGGAAATGAGTGAGATTTCCAGATTATAAGACTTGTCTTCTAAAACATCTCAGAGCTATTAATTTATTTTGTTATTTGTTTTGTTTATATCCTGCTTTCCCTGAAAAGTCAATGGACATATATCTGTGTAAAGATCTCCCTTAATTTTATCTCTGCAGCAACCAGGCGAGAGAGGTTGGTATGAAAGAGGAATTCAAGACGCTATATTCTACCAGCAGATCTGTGACCAAGTAGATTTTGTTTCTAGTCTATCACCTGAGTTTATTCAGTGTTTTGCCAAAACATTTATACACCATAGGTGATATTCAGCAAGTTCTGACCAGTTCTAGAGAACCGGTAGTGGAAATTTTGAGTAGGTCAGAGAACCAGCAAATACCACCTCTGACTGGCCCCTCCCTCAACTATTCTGTGACTGATTGGTTAGGTCTTTTTTTGTTGCCCTGCACAGGAAAAGAGAGTTGGAAAGCAGGTTAGTGGGATAGGAATGGAGATTTTACAGTATCCTTTCCTTGCCATGCCCACCAAGCCATGCCCACAGAACCTGTAGTAAAAAAAAAAATTGAATCCCACCACTGCTATACATCCTTACTGAGAAACCTCAGATGAAAGAGAGGAGGATATTTTCTAAAGCAAATAATGGACCTGCAGAAAAAAGGTCACTGAATAATCAGGATTGCAAAAAGAGGGACAAGTGATTTTTAGGTCAGAGGTAGTATAAATTAGCCAGCCCAGCTTCCACATATAAACTTCATTCACTCACAAACATGCTAATGAAGATAGCCAAAGCACCCAGTAGGAAAAACTCTTCCTACAAGCAAAATCAATGGGGAAACCTGTATTCACGTAACACCTGCAGGATGTACATAACAACTGAAGTGATTCACTTAATAACTATGATGAATAGGGTGGTAAAACTTGGACAACTTACTTTAACAACCACCTTGCTACGCAGTAGAAATTTTGATCCCACCTGTTGTCAGGGGTCAAAAAGTATCTCTATTGAGATTGTTTGCAACTTAGTTGATATATACCCATACTAAAAGAATTTAAGACCCCTTCAAGTAATCTACGAGTTGTGCTTCAGTCTGGTTAATTTGATGGACTTGTCCAAGTTGTTTTCTTTAGTGACTATATAAAAATGATTTGTCACTGCCTTCTTGTGAGAGATTTTGGGGGCTTTTGGGCTGCTAAGTCCACTTGGCACCCCTAAGTATTTCCTATGTATTCCCATACTAATGATGTGATACTGTTTGGAAAAAAAGGCTAACCAGATGCTACCACCTAGCTTCCATGGTAACCAAGAAACATCTTTACTGAATTAAGTTCTTTTAAAACTGACATGATAAGCCAAATTCTGACAAATATGTTCTTCACAAAGGGTCAATGAGCGCATTTGTTGCTTTGAAAACAGATCATGAATACTAAAAAAAAATGGCTGTCCTTTGGTAGCTTGCCCACTCAAAACATAGTAGCCACAGAGTCTCTCTCTCTCTGACTCTCTTTCCCTCCCTCCCTCTCTTCCTCTGACTGACTCTCTCTCTCTCTCTCTCTCTCTCTCTCTCACACACACACACACACACAGAAATCAGTTTTCCATGATGTTTCTCTCTCCACCTTCTCAGTAGCCCCCTTAGCTCTTCTTTCTGACTTACCTTCAACCAAAATAAAAGGCTGAAACCACCAACCAATTATTTATATGTTTTTAAGAATACTTTTAGAAAAAGAATGTAACTTACAGGGACTTTTCAAAATAAACCGCTTTCTGGAAGCAGGAATTTGCTTTGTTTTGCAGCATGTCAGCAACATTTTTTATTGGAAATTAAACTATCTAACTATCATTAAAAATGGTACAGTCAGGCATCAAGGCCAGATCCCATTCACTTTCACTTTTCACATCTGTATATATATTTAAATCCAGATTCTGCTGACATTTCAAGATGACTGAGCAAATTTTTCTTGCCATCCCCAAATCCACTGCTGTTACATTTTGAGCACATTTTCATCCCCTGCTGCAATGCACTCTTGTTTCTTCTCTAATTTTAAGCAGTTCAAGATAGATGAAGTTCAGGATAATTAAGCTACTGATCACTCCATCTATTTCCCAGTAAAATGTCGGCCCACGTTTAGGTTGATGTTTCTCTGTAGTGTTCTTGGATGTCACGTTTGATCCTGATTGCTAATAAGGAGCCTTCATTCCTCTTCCATGCCCACCCCTGCCCCCTTCCTGTGCAGGGATATTATTAACAGGCTTCCATAACTCTTTCTTTATTAGCCACTTAATACTAATAGCATTCTGTTGCCCCATTTATTGAATACTCATCTAACTATGGAACATAACAGCCAGGAACAGAGGACTTTATTGGGAGTGCATCAATTACATTTGCGGGAGGGATAGGGAGTCCTTTTTTTCTGATTCCGATAGTTAAATGCATAAGTGAACAATGAGACAGAATTTAATGCTGCTGAAAATATGTTTCATTGGAGCCAAGTCAGTTCTAGTACTGCAAATATTACTGCAAATATTTATCTACCAAGGCACATGTATTTTGTGCAGAGCTAAATAGAATGGATGAAGAGAGAGAGAGAGAGAGTTTGAATGGCAAAATATGATTAAATGGCAAAATATACTTCAGGATTCTATTTAATTTACTTTGTTTTAAGTTTTGCTGTTGCAATTAAAATATTTTTTTCTTGGGGGAGGGGATTGGTAGGAATGACACTGCATTCCCTACTGAGACATCCAGGGATGTACATTTATTAGACGGAAGGGATAGATTCCAAATATTTGGACTGGATTGGATTCAGTTTTAATCCAGATCAGTAGAATTAAATGTTTAAGTTTGTTGTAGGTTTTTTTTGGGGAGGGGGTCCGTCGAATAACTCTTGGTGACTGCCTGGACAAGTGCATGCAGTTTCTTTTACATGATTTTTGGAAATAGTTTGCTCTTGTCTTCTTTCTAGAATAAGAGACTTATCTAGCTAGCTACATGCTGCTAAGGGAAGTGTAGCAATCATGATCTTATGGATTATACTTCAGTTGCCTTTAACCATGACACTAAATTGACTCCCTCAATGTATCTTAAATATGTCTAACTCTTGGATGATCTGTTGATGTTCCAAATATTTTAACTGTACATTTGCTATGAAAGCTCATGGGGTGTGGTGGTATAAAAATATAGTGATAGTGTCATGCCCCTGGTGGAGACGGACTCTGAGGAAGAGGAGGAACAGCCAACAGGGAGTGGGAGTGTGGCTCCAGAGGTGGTGGAGGAGGCTGGGGAAGGCCAGAGGCCAACTGAGCAGTCAGAGAAGCATCCAGGCACATCCCCTATCCATCCTAGGTCACGCAGGGAGGAGAGGATCAGAGAAAAGTGAGGTCTGCTCAAGAGGAGATTATCATGATGTTCCTCGTGGCTTGCAGGTGGGAGCTATGTATATAAGTCTGCAACTGCACAGTTTGAACTTGCAGGAGTCAATTAAGTGTTCACCTTGAAAGAGGTGCTGGCGTCTTTGCTGGCGTTCTTCCCATGGACTTTTCCTGGAGTTTATGATTAGTTATCTTGGCTTGCTTTGGAACTCTTATCAAGGCAGTTTGTTTTGGTTTTCTGTTTGCCTCATTATTTACTTTTGTGATTTTAAACTGTGCCTATTAACAGTGAAGTTAAGTTGAAGACTTTACTAGACTTTAATATATGTTGTGGGTTTGGGGTTATTTTGAGAGACTACGGGTCATCACAGATAGATATAGATGATAGATGGATGATAGATAGATGGATGATAGATAGATAGATAGATAGATAGATAGATAGATAGATAGATAGATATAGATGATAGATGGATGGTGGATGATGGATGGATGGATGATGGATGGATGGATGGATGGATAGATAGATATAGATGATAGATGATAGATAGATACTGATGATAGCTGATAGGATAAATGGATGGATGGATGGATAGATGGGTGGGTGGGTGGATGAATAGATAGATATAGATGATAGATGGATGATAGATAGATGATAGATAGATAGATAGATAGATAGATAGATAGATAGATAGATAGATGATAGATAGATAAATATTGATGCTCAAATTGTGGGTGTGAACCATACTGCAATGCTCCATACTTCAGTTCTTGGAGATATGAAGTTGGGGGCATAATGATATAATCCAATGCCCAAATAACACTAGACTATTTTAGGGCAAGCTATGTATGCCTCTCAACATTGTCTACTTTTGAAGAATTTGAAGCACCACCTCACTAACAGTAAAAAAAAAAAAGCCCTTGGTCTGAATAGGCAACCACACAAAAGTAGCCCAGCTATGTGTTGTCATCCAATTCTGATCTAATGAGCTCTTGAATATTTGGAGGACAGAATAAACCAACCTGAAATTCATTTAATAGGCAATAAAAAGAATCCATTTTAATTGTTAGGGCTTGACTTTGCAACTTAAATAACATTAATCATCATTACAGAGAAAGAAGAAAAAAAAGATGGGACATCTGCCACATTTATTTCCCTGCTTTAGGCTAAATCCAGCTTATCCCAGGTAAAAAGGAAGGTACCACTGAAAAAAAATACCGTGTATTAGGCAGAGGATCTGAAAAAGGAGTTATATTAATACAAGATTCAACATGAAGAACATACTCCAGGAGTGAACAAAATGGGGTGAGTCCCACTGGCTCACCCGTATTTATATTTATATATAAGAATAGTTTTCCTTTAAAAGATCAGAAAATATTCCCAATTCTAACTTCCCAACATACAACATATTAAGGTAAGAAGGAATTCCTAATCCCATTTTCCCCTTATTTTGAGCTCTCTACACATTTAGATGACTTGCTGAGTGGGGTAGATTTTTAAGACAGTTTTGGTTGGGGATACTGAGTTTGCTCAGGCACTATACCAAGATAACATATGTCCAAACTCAGATCAATTGAGTTGTTTATTCATTAGGACAATCATTAAAGTAAATGAATAAACGCATTCAGTTTCATGCAATAGCATCTGTCTAATAGTTAAGAATTCTCCTTGTCCTCTCCTTTTTAAGGAATACTTGAAAAGAAGGAGGAATCGGTTTAGTCTAGTGGTTAAGACCAGGAGTCATCAAACTTGGCAAGTTTAAGACTTGCGGATTTCAACTCCCAGAATTCCTTCTCCAGTCATGTTAGCTCAGGAATTCTGAGAGTTGAAGTCCACAAGTCTTAAACTTGCCAAGTTTGAAGACCCTTTGGTTGAAGACCCTTTGGCTAGAAACCAGAAGGCTGTGAGTTCTAGTCCTACATTGAAAGCCAGCTGGGTGACCTTGAGCCAAAAACTCCTCGGCCCAATCCACCTCATGAGATTGTCATTGTGGGGAAAATAGGAAAGGGGTGTTGGATATTGTTTGGCACCTTGAGTTATTTGTAAAAAAACAACAGATGGGATACAAGTAGAGTAAGTAAATGAGTAATGTAGAGTAGCTCTGTAGGTTTTGATTATAATTTGGGATTTTCCCATTCCAGGAAAAAGA
Source organism: Pseudonaja textilis (assembly GCF_049901715.1). Classification (NCBI taxonomy): domain Eukaryota; kingdom Metazoa; phylum Chordata; class Lepidosauria; order Squamata; family Elapidae; genus Pseudonaja; species Pseudonaja textilis. Next base: position 13,413,029 of record NC_142008.1, read on the forward strand.
AAGTATACTGTAACCGAGGAAACCCTTGTTCCAAATGCCACAAGATTAGCAGTTCAATTCAGAGGTGAAATAATTTAATCCTATATTTATGAGTGCTTGCTAAAAAGAAATATCTTGAATTCAGATATTGGGAAGAATGTTCTACCAGGTTTTAAGTTTGTAGGAGGTTGAGAACATCTTGAAGGAAGTTAGAAGCAAATAGGATAAAAAGGTAAAGGTTTCCCTTACACATACAGGCTTGTCATTTCCAGCCCTAGGGGGCGGTGCTCATCTCCATTTCAAAGAGCCAGCACTGTCCGAAGATGTCTCCATGGTCATATGGCCAGCATGACTAAATGCCAAAGGTGCATGGAACGTTCCCACCAAAGTGTTCCCTATTTTTCTACTTGCATTTTTACATGCTTTCAAACTGCTAGGTTGGCAGAAGCTGGGAAAAATAACGGGAGCTCACTCCATTACGCGGGGCTAAGGATTCAAACTGCTGAACTGCCAACCTTTCTGATCAACAAACTCAGCATCTTAGCCACTGAGTCACTTCATCGCTTAGGAAATAGGATGGTGAGCAGCAAAGCAATGTAGGCTTCAGGATAACTAATTCTGGTTATACAGGACCCAGGACAGCTCCTATTATTCTATTCTAGAGGAAATTGCTGCTGTTTCTACAAGGTGTGAATCCAACCCACTCCAAATGATTTTCAGGGTAATGGTAATACTTCAGAAAATAATTCAGAAAGAGCCTGTACAGATATAAACCTCTTTTCATCTACATACCAACCAGCAAGGAACTGTGATGCTTGTACCTCCAAGGGTAGAGTGCAGTAAGAGGACCATTAAATCACTCACTAGAAAGGATAATGAAAATCCCTTCCTGACATGCTAGACTAAATTTGTAGTAATTGTCGTATTATGTAATAGAGTATTAAGTCTCTTAATTTATTCATCTAATGTCTGAAGAATAACAGTCTAAAAATGATTGGAGTGCATATTATTTCTACTCATTTGAACTGACTAATTCTTGTTGCTGGAACATAAAGGTGGGGTAATAGATTCATAATACTACTACTATATTTAATAGTAATTGTATTTAAAGTAATAATGGTAATAGGTGGCATTTTGTCTCCTACAATTAATGTCAGCAACCATCTTGAAGTTTTCTAAGAATGATAATGGCTGCCCAATTACTGATTTGAGGAATTAAGCAACAGCACCAAAATTCTTACACTGTGGGGAAAAGTGAGGGAGGAGGGACAACTGATTAAAGAAAACTTATATTCCTTGAGATGGAAATTAGATGGAAGGCAATAATACACTAGCCTCTGTACTTTCTCCAGTTTCTGCAATTCAGAATTGTTATCTCTATCTGTCTGTCGATCAGTTTATCTATCGTCTATATCTATCATATATCTGTCTGTCCATTTGTGTCTGTGTGTCCATATGTCTGCCTATCATCTATATCATCTCTGTCTATCTATCAATCTATCTATCTATCTATCTATCTATCTATCTATCTATCTATCTATCTATCTATCTATCATCTATCTATCTATCTATCTATCATCTCTATCTATCAATCTTTTTTTTTTGTAAATTTTATTTGAGTTTTCACAAAAAGAAACACAATTAAAACATCTTTTTTTGAAAGCAGCATAATCCCCGGTTACATTTCTTTGTGCAGACACAAATTCAGGTTCATGCTCATTTTTATATTCTATCCCATATCTTATTACAATTTTACATTTTCTGCATAGCTTCTCCCCTCTTTTAATTTCCTCAATTTTATTGTATTTATTTCATCTCAATTCAAATCATTATATTTATATTTTTTGTCTGTCCTGTTTCAATTGTCTATTATCTTTTCTCATTAAACAAAATTTCTCCTGTAGTTACTGATTGGAGTATGACGCCTTTATATTTTCCCCCTAAAATTATAACACTCAATATAATACATAGCTTCCATTCGGATTCTGTTTGGTACATTCTTAAACTACACATAGTATTCTTAAAAAGAAAAAGAAAAAATTATAAATGTATATAATTAAAACAACATTCCATTCCAATTCAATTCTATCATTAATATTAGTATTCATTAAAGTCTTAAGATTTTTCAATGTACTTTTTAATTAAATATCATACTTCTATGGGAACAATTATAAACTTTCCATAATCAATTCCCCTCCTCTTCACTTATATTTTATAAAACATTGACTAATTAAAGTGTTCTCATTCCTTCCTAATTCAATTTTCTCATTTATTTTATTTCATTTACTTTGTTCACAAACATTTCACTAAGTTACACTAACCATTCTATCCCTCATTCTAATTATATGTTGTTTCCGATTTTCTAAAATTATTTCTATTTCAAATATAACAACACAATCTCATGTACCTTTACAGAATCCCCCTTTCAGTTAGATTTTCACCCATTATCTCTAAATAAGTCCTGTTTCTTTATATCTTGCTCTGGACCTTTGTAACTTCTTTTCCTTTCCTTCTTCCCTCTCTTCTTCCCCTTTTTACCCCTTTGTCTCTCTACCTCTACTTCCCTCTTCTGTATTCCCCTTTTCTGTTGCTTTCCAGTATTATACTTATTTTTCGAATTATTTTTCTTTTCTTTGGTTGTTTTTTAAAATCTTAAATTCTCCATCCTCTTTCCCGCCTTTCCTTTCTTCCCCACATAAAGTTACTTGTTCATTAAAGATGGCTTCTTCTTTGTCCCAGTCTTCTTGTTTTGCAGTCTTTTCTTGTTGTTTCTCATAGTTCCAAATCTCCATTTCTAAGAATTGAAAAACTAAGCCAGAGGAACCCTTCCCTTCTTGTGCATCTTCTTTGTACTTTTTAAGTTCCATTTTCAATTCATCCAAGAGTAATGCCATTGTAGAAATTTTTTAAACAACCATCCAATTGATTTTAGTCATTCAAATATAATAGCCAAAAATCCAAAAGTCACCAATAATCCAAATACACACAAACTGTTTCTTTTTGCTCTTCCTCCCCCCCCCTTTCTCTTCCTGGGATTACTATTTAGTTGCAAAGTTTCAGTTAAAATGTATCTTTTAGAAGTCTTGTTGAAATTTTACTTTAAATTCTTTTAAAGTCCAGGCAGTCTCCTCCCTCTTCCAGATCCTGCCTTTATTCTTTTTCTCTCCCTTCCTGCTTATAGAAGAAAAAGGGTTTTAATGTCCAGAAATCTTTATTGTCCCTTTGACATTTAGTTATACTTTCAGCTTAATTGCCTATTGATGCCAAAGCGGATTTTTCCAATTTCTAATTCTTAATTGTCAATATAAGGAAGGAGGGAGAAGAAAAAAAAAGCCAAACCTTTTCCTTTTCACTTTCTTTCACTGCCTCTTACTCTTCTTTGGGAGTGATGTTATTTCTTATAAAATTTAAATTCCAGAGTACCTTAGTTATTGCTTTTTCAACTTAGCCCAGTCAGCCAAAACTTTCACTTCTTATCTTCCTCCTGCACGTTCTTTTCCAGTTGAGTACTTCTTTGTGGTGGCCATTTCTGACCACTGGTCCTACTGCCTTCAGGAAAGGGAGTTTGACCAGCTGAGGAGGAGAGATGCAGCTCTCCTCGACCCCCACTGGCAGTCTCCCCCTTCTTCACCACCTCTACAGGGTGGCTTAGCCCCGAAACCAGCCGGCTCGGGGCGCTCCAGTGGTGAGCCCAGGCAGAAACCACGCATGATCACAGATTCCTGTCTGTCTCCGAAGCCCTTCAAACCGGAAGTCATCTATCAATCATTTTTATCTATCATATATCTCTATCATCTATCCATCATCTGTCTGTCTATCATCTAATTTACTGTATATAACCACTATCTATGCAAGAAACTCTGGACAGTGACGAAACAAAAATCAAGAATTACATTAAAATAAAAACCAAGAAAAACCACAACAAGGTTCAGTAAAAACACAAGCCTTTAAATACATCCACAAAAACTGTACAGAAAAATGTGATGTGGAGGAAAAATGAATTCAAATGCATGTACAGAACAGTGTTTGGGGAAATGGTTTGAATTAGCTAGAATCTAAGTCTGAAATACATTTGAAAGGTAAAGGGCTGCTTTCACAAAAATGCAGTTATTGGATGTTGCAAACATGAAAATGCTTATATTTTCCCTGCAGATCTTTTTATTGTAATGTATGAACTGATTTTTAATGAACCAAAGAAATGAAATAAAACTTTGCGTTTTGATGAATCCATGGATATGGAGTAGATCTCTTGCCACATATAAAATAAGATTTAGTTCCACTTTAGTTATTCCACTTATGAGAGATGTTATCTATTCACTTAGACACAGTTTGGAAACCTTTTCAGTTATGGGGAGATGCCCATCAATTTGGCTATTTTTTTCAGGAACTCTTTTTTGCAAACATTAGACATGAATTGTAGAATTTAAGTTCTCACAACTCTCACAAGAATTTAAGTTCTTCAACTACTGTAATTTTGGCTTGCACTTCACAGAAGTTGGAAGGTGGAGTTTAGCAGTAAATGTCTTCAGCTGATTATTATTATTATTATTATTATTATTATTATTATTATTATTATTATTATTATTATTATTATATGAGTCAATGAAGCTCAAGAATGCCCTGTACTCTATGAAAAGATCATGCCTGTCACCATAAACATCATAGTAATCATGAAATGTACTAAAACATTAAAAACAAGGTTGGGATTCTACCGGTTTGGCACGGTTCTACAGAGCTAGTAGCTCTCAAGAGGAGCTGACACTGAACTGGTTCTCTCTGAAGGTCGTCTTTTCTTTGGTTGGGCCTGGCCGCCCGCCCAGGCTCTAGGCTGTCCTTTATTCATACCTTACTTGCTTTGCACAGCACAACTGAATGCCATGCATCAGCAGGAGATAGTGATTGCTTGCAGGAGAAGTTATTTTGCAAATACTGTTCATGCACGTGCAGCGAATCGGTTGTTATGCCGGTAGGATTCCACCCCTAATTAAAAATAACTTGTATACACTAGAATAGAATAGAATAGAATAGAATAGAATAGAATAGAATAGAATAGAATTCTTTATTGGCCAAGTGTGATTGGAATTTGTCTTTGTGCAAATGCTCTCAGTGTACCTAAAAGAAAAGATACATTCATCAAGAGTCAAGAATCATCAGATACAACACTTAATAATAATCATAGGACACCATAAGCAATCAAATCATACTAAGAAACAGTTAATACAAATCGTAAGGATACAAGCAACAAGGTTACAGTCATACAATTTAAAGTGGGAGGGGATGGGTGATAAGGAGTGATGAGAACATTAAAAGTAATAGTAGTGCAGACTTTACAAATAGTTGGACAGTGTTGAGGGAATTATTTGTTTAGCAGAGTGATGGCGTTTGGGGAAAAAAATGTCCTTGTGTCTGGCTGTTCTGGTGTGCAGTGTTCTATAGTGTCGTTCTGAGGGTAGGAGTTGAAACAGTTTATTTTGAAGATTTCACAAGATTCCCTTTTAAAATAAGAAACTTGTAAGAGTGCAAAAGGTAAGCAAGAAATAACAAGCTAATAAGCATAGGTGTATGATAAGAGAAGTATCACTGGATGCAATACTGTTGAAGATCATTACAACATATTTCTACTTGAAGTCAAAAGAGTCATCAAACTGTATGTACCAATAACAACTCCGCAAACCAGAAAAAAACAAATTACCCATAACAATAAGGAAGTTCCAATCCAAAAAGAATTCCCTTTGGCGGAAAAACAAATCTGGTCACGTTGCCAACTTCAAAAGCCAATACAAAAATTTATGCCACCAGATAAAGACTGAATATACCAATTATCACACTAAACAAGAGGAAAACCTTCTATGCACCAATTCCACCCACGCTTTCTACAATTTTGTAAACAACAAGCTAAAAGACTCAAGGTCCATCCTACCCCTAAAAGAACCAAAAGGTAAAGACTGCAAGGATGACACCATTAAAGCCAACCTCTTTAATGCATTCGTTGGCTCAGTATTTGTAAACAACAATGGATCATGTCCAATATTTCCTAGTTGAACCACAGACAACTACAGTGATCTAATACATATCAATTTAATAGAAGACAATGTTGAAAAAGCACTATGCAATCTAAAACCATCTCTATCTATTGGACCAGACAGAGTTTGTGCCTACTTCTTAAAAAAGATATCCACTGCCATAGCTGAACCTCTAAGCATAATCTTTGAAAAATCTTTCAGGACCAGCTCCTTGCCAAACCTATGGTTGCTGGCCATGGTCATCCCCATCTTCAAAAAGGGGACCCCAGCCTAGTTAAAAATTACAGACCAATCTCTTTATGCTGTGTCACCTGTAAAATCATGGAATCAATTATTAACCAATCCATTATCTTCCACTTAGAGACAAACAACCTATTCTCTAACAAACAGTTTGGGTTTCAGAAGGAAACTGTCCTGCAACCTGCAACTCTTGCACTGTTAAAACATATGGACTACACAACTCGATCAGGCCAAAACAATAGATGCAATCTACATAGACTTCTGTAAAGCCTTTGATTCAATGGTACATGGGAAACTACTAAAACTAAAATCTTACGGTATCTCTGGATACCTGCATAACTGGATAGAAGCATTTCTGTCAAACAGGGAACAAATGGTCAAAATTGGGAGCATCCTATCAAATCCTGTACCTGTCAACAGTGGTGTCACCCAAGGGAGTGTTCTGGGACCAACTCTTTTCATACACTACATAAATGATCTCTGTGATCATATCAAGAGCAACTGCATTTTCTTCGCTGATGATGTAAAGCTATTCAACACTACAGACAATACAGCTACCCTTCAAAAAGACCTCGACTATGTATCAGAATGGTCAAACAAATGGCAACTTCCAATCTCAACAAATAAATGCTCTGTCTTACATATTGGCAAAAAAAAATCAGAAAATAAAATACAAGCTGAATAGTCAAGACCTTGTTGATGATCCAAATTCTGTCAAGGACCTCGGAGTACTCATCTCTAATGATCTAAGTGCTAGAGCCCACTGTAACTACCTAGCCAAAAAGGCATTAAGAGTTTTTAACCTAATCCTACATAGCTTTTTCTCTTGTAATATCACACCATTAACTAGATCATACAAAACATTTGCTAGACCAATACTTGAATACAGCTCATCAGTATGGAACCCGCATTACGTATCTGATGTTAATACAGTTGAGAAAGTCCTGAAATATTTCACAAGAAGAGTTCTCCACTCCTCTAATCATTGCAGAATACCTTTTATTGTTATGGTTGAAACTGAAGTATACATTGACAGATAGGACATTGCAATATATAATTTTATATACTATACTTAGATCAGACCAAAGGCGGCATAGTTCTAGATTTTCTAGGTCTAGAATTTCGAGTCTGGTGGCAAAAGGTATTCTGCAATGAGTTTTGGTCAATCCAGGTTTACAAATAATGCTTTTTTAGATTAATAAAAAGTATTCTTGCAGATATCTATGGAGATTCTCAGTCATTCAGGTCATGGTTGTCCCCAAAAGTGCTTTTTCAAGAGGCAACTGGACTTACTGGTTTTTCTTTGAAGACATTTTGCTTCTCATCCAAGAAGCTTCTTCAGCTCTGACTGGATCGTGGGGAATGGAAGGATTCATACGCCTAGCAGACAGCTGCATTTGCATTCTTGTTGTGAGTGTAAAGCCACCTGGAGGTTTATTTGTGTTATGAGAGTCACCTGAATGGTGCAAATGGGTGTGAAGCCTCCTTAGAACTGTTGAAAGGACTGTGTTGTAGGTTGAAGATAGAGGATGTCATATCCCTCCACGTTTGTTCAGAGAGTGTTGTTCAATTTTGACAAAGATAGCTACTTTGACCCCTCTTTCAAACCAGCAATCCTCTCTGTCCCAAATGTGGACTTTTGCTGTCTTCAAAAGAGTGGCCTTTGTTTTTTTAAATGCAGATGGACTGCTGAATCTAGTTCTGATGGGTTTGTTCTCCTATGTTGTACCACTTGTTTATAAGGTGGTTGTTTTGTGCTCTCTGCATTGTACTGTATATACCATGTTGCTCAGTTTGTGTTTGGGTGTTACATTACATTACAATACACTAAAGCAGAAGGCTGTTCACCCCAAGGATAAAACATGCAGGCACAAACTTTCAGAGTAGAAAAAGGTGGGGATTTTCAGAGAGAACTGAAGTATTTATGTATGTTTTTTCCCCCAGCTCTTTTTATAAAATCAGTGTCTCTATCAAGCTTCACAATTATTCCTGACACATCAGAATTGTCTACAAGTGTTAATACAGTGTTGTTTCATAACTGTCTGTTTCTAGCCTCATTGCAAACTTTCCTATGGTTTGCTTTTGAAATATTTACAAGAAATGAACATGTACATTTTCCTTCCCATTAGGCTGCTCTAAATAGTTTAAATTGTTTCCTTCTTGAGGTGTTAGAGTCAGAATTGCTGGAAATATTGGAACAATTCTGGAGTCCTTGTCAAAAAAAATAACATTCTTCCCTCTTGCCTTGACTGTTCATTACAAGGGTGTGTTGGCTAGCTAGTGGGATAAGTTTGTTTGCTAGATTTGTCAGGTTCTTTGAGTGAGTGAAGTTCCTATGAAAACTCCAAGTGGCATTTTTTTTTTCTTTGATCTATGCCTCCATGGCAGAGCCTTTTGGAAGCTGCTCATTGAAACAAAGACAAACTTAGAACCTTTTGGTGTAATGGTTAAGGCACCAGGCTAGGAATCAGAAGACCATGAGTTCTAATCCTGCCTTAGACATGAAAATCTTCTATGTCACTTTGAGCCTCTCTCTCTCTCTCTCTCTCTCTCTCTCTCTCTCTCTGAGCCCAGGCCATTTCACCAGGTAGTTGTTGTGGGGAAAACAGGAGCAGGAAGGAATATTAGGTATTGACTTTATAAAATGAAATTTGTAAGCAAAGAAGTAGAATTTCAGATCACAGAAAGTAATAGTTCATGTGGATTCTGCATGTTTAGATCCAATTCTGGACATTTTTAAGAAATATTCAGAAACTCTAGAAACAATAGAAGAGGGAGAATGAGGATGCTCTAAGTTCTATGAAAAGAGGCAAACCAAAGAGAAGAAATAATTACACGGTTCAAAAGTTTGAAAACATATTATTCAGAAGAAAGCACAAATTTGTTCTACATCATATTAGTATAAAATAATGTTCTTAAGTTTCAGATGAACATTAGGAGAAATGCCCTAATGATAATAGGAGTTTCATAGTGGAACCAACTCATCAAGAGAGCTAGCAAATTTACCTTCATGATATGTGTGCAATCCAAGACTATTGATTATCTCTCAAGGATGCTTTAATTTGAATTCTTGCAATGAGCAAGAATACAAATTGCCTCATCCAATGCTATGATTCTAATAATTGTGCAAATAAATAATTGAATAAGGTTCCAACTTCAGACAATGAAGTTCACGGCCTAAGTCCTTTGAATAATAACAGCATCAACATCAGACTTCGAAAACCAAATCTCTAGTCACAATAAATGCAACAAAATTCTAAAATGTCAACACAGGTAGTGCATAATTAGTGTACATAACTGTAAATATTTTATAGACATATGCTTAGTGAACTATTCTCATGTCGCAAAATTGGGAATGATTTTTTTTTTAGAAGGTGAGAGGGATCACCTTCCTGTCCCTAGAGGAATCAATTTTGTTTTAGAGGACATTTCAACTTCTTCTGTTCTCTTTGAATCTGTGAATCGCATGGAAGAGAAATGGGGTTCTTCATAAGAAAGAATGGTTATAGAAGAGGTAACCCAAAGGGTATATTTTTATGAAAATCTGTCTTTTCCATCTTTCCATTTCAAGATTATCAAATGAAGCCCAAACCTTTAAGAATACAACTGGTTTCAGAACAAACTCATCTGGCAAACATTATTTTTAGCATTCTAGCAGTCTTTCTCCAATATCTGAATTTTTATTTTAAGACCTGCATGGTCCGCTTCACAATTTTAATATCTGATTTGCATAACTGATTTATATACAATTTGCATGCCTGGGTCTGATCACAAAAGCTTACATCATTTGATGAATGTATCCTGATGTTGTAAATTTCACTTTGAATAAAAAAGCAGCAACATTACAGAAAAATTCAGCATTACCAGCTTTAGAAGGAAAGAGATTGAGATACCTAAATTTATTCTGTTTCCAGAGAGGGTTGTTTTTCCATCCAAACCTTCAGATTAAAAAAGAAACCATTACTGTGTGTTAGAGCTATTAAGATTTTCACTGCCCCCTCGAACTGATACTTGCAGTTGCTGGGATGGAGACAGATTTGTGCTGTTATGTGTTGCTTAATTTCCCCTATATCTTCTTTTTTTCATAACCATTCACCAAATGTTATTTCCTTCCATTATCATACTTTTCACTGCCTTGGAGGTGGTCTCAGCAAAGTCCTGCCCTATGTAGCAATTTGCCTTTCATAAATGAACAAACTATGATGCACAGTTTACCTTTTGCAAGAGTTACAATGGATTATTGCCCTTCCTATTTGGCTACAAAAGTGATTTAGGGCCTTCCATATGTCCCGCCCTTCCTGTGTTCTAGCAAAGAGCTGTTTTTGACATCAGTGCCATATCATCCTCTGCAAATATTCTGAGCTCTTCCTCTCTAACAGAAATGTGGTTAATACGTAATGCTTTTATTGGCATAAGAATGTTTTCTCAAATGAATCCCTCCACAATGTGGTAATGTAGATGTCTAAGTATTTTCCAATAAATGGGAGGAAAATACTTTCAACCTGTGTTCTGTCTGATCTCCCATTTTCTTCTGAGTTAAAGGTATGGTGGACAGCTGGAATGGTTTAGAATGCTTCAAATCTCTTGGTATATTTCCTGATCAACCTTTGCTAAGCTGTTTTGCCTTCTCCTTTCCAAGTCCCAGTGTCAAAAAAACCAGCCAAGTTCAAACAGACAAGCATCTGTCCCATAACACCCCAGACTTAACAACTATTGTTAAGAAAGACAAAAAGTGTGGATAATGGATATTGTAATACCTGGAGATAATGGAATAGAGGATAAAGAAAGGGAGAAAATCACAAAATACAAAGATCGGCAAATAGAAGTACAACGATTGTGGCAAAAGCAAAGAAGGATAGTACAAACAATAGCAAGTGCCCTGGGTGCAATCCAAAATATCAGGAATGCAAATTGAACAAATCAGCATTAACAAAATCACCATCAATCAATTTCAAAAGGCAGCTTTAGTTGAAACAGCTTACTTCCTATAACAATCCGTTTAATGTTATTAAACAACAATATCAGATCTTTGGGAAGGTAGATTAAAATGCCAAATCCAATCTAAACACCTGACTAACTGTGTGATCAACAAAAATAATGGAATGGGGAAAAGAAAGATACCATGGCCAGTATTTTTGTTCCAGAAAATCTTCAGGATTATTATTGTGCCATTCTATAGATCTTGGGGACAGATCATCATGGAGAAAATCAATACGGTTGCTAAGAATCAAGAATGACTTGATGGCACCTAACCAGTCTAATTTTTCTATCAGGCAACTGCTATTTTCTTTGTCTTATTAATAACAAAATATAAAAAATATCTGTATCCATTTTACTGTTACTTAGGGATATTCAGGGATGATGTTGGACAAAATATACAGAAGCTCAAAGATCTACCCTAATTCAACAGGGTATAAGAGAGTGAGAAAGTAAGGCACCTGTTAACTATAGTCTATCAATCAAGAAACTTGTGGAACTTTGTTAGCTTGACCTTAAATAACTCAATAAGGGAAGGAATTAGGAAAAATATGGAGTGGCTACTCATCATGGCCAACTTGCCATGGTCAACTTGCTACAGCCAACTAACCACAGCCAACTCACTTCAGGACAACTAGCCATGACCAACTTGCCATGGGATAATTCACAGTAGGATAATTCAATACTGTATTAAACATTTATCAGGTACTTTTATTATTAGTGTCTCTTGTACCTCTTGTGTTTCTCATTGATTTTCTTTATTTTATTATTACTGGCCACAGTTCCATTGAAATTAATTTAACTTTTGTATTGAATTTTCCTGCGGCAAATTGTCATGCAGCAAGTTGGCCATGGCAAGTTGTCCAATCGTGAATTACTATGGCAAGTTGGCTGTGTTGAGGTGGGCACGCTGAGTTGGCTGTGACTAGATGGCCCATTCTGAAGTCAGAAATCCCACCAATGGAAAACTGCTTGTCTCGGTGCTCCAGCATATATATTGCAGGATTGTTCTTGTAGCCAAGTTGGAAAACAAGTAGCAAACCTCACTTACCCTCACATTGAAGACGATACCTAGTTGGATAATTAAATGTTTGCAAGCAAGCAAGCAGTTTCAGAGAGAATCAAGGACTCCTCAGTTGAACCATACACTACATATATTCTTTCCTACCTGAGCTGGAAAATTACCTGGGATTCGCCCAAATGTTTGTGGAGAATAGAAAGGGTTTTTCCCCCCTTATCTTAGATTTCCACTTCCATAGTCAGAGTTTTGCATCTCCCAGAGAAGGAAAAGGATATATGTGTATGTGTGTGTGTGTGTCTATAATCCCTTACCTTTTGGGGGAAAGGGAAGGGGAGACAGAACATTTTGTCCTGTACCTGACTTAAATCATCTTCTACCTAAGATGGACCACCACCACCACCAGCAGTTTCAACAACAGCTGCAAGATGAGAATCAAACTCTACAACAGCAAGTGGCTCAATTAACAGCCCAACTTGCTTTGCTGAAGGCTCATGCAGCTCCTCCTCCCACTCCCCATCGGAAATGCCTGGTGGCTGTGCCAGATAAGTTTTCCTGGCAGCCTGAGATGTTCCCAGCCTTCATGGGACAGTGCCAGTTATTTATGGCTATGAGGCTGTACCGCTGCCAAGGGGACGTTTGTACTCCATGTCCAAGCCTGAGCTGGCTGCACTACGGGACTTTTTGGATAAAAACCTGGCCCAAGGGTTCATCCAGCCTTTGTCGTCCCCTCTCTCAGCCCCAGTTCTCTTTGTCAAGAAGACGGGAAAGTTACACTTGTGCTGTGATTACCGCTGGCTAAACGCCATCACAGTACGGAATCGCTACCCCTTGCCGCTCATTCTGGAGTTGTTGGAGAGGTTGAGGAGGCCACTATCTTCACCAAGCTTGATCTTCAAGGGGCCTACAACCTGGTGTGGATACGAGAGGGGGACGAATGGAAGATGGCATTTGGCACCTGATAAGGCCATTTTGAGTATACTGTGATGCTGTTCGGGTTGACCAATGCCCCCGCAGTCTTCCAGCACCTGATGAATGATGTGTTTCGGAATATGTTAGATCAGTTTGTGGTGGTGTACCTGAATGATATTGTGATCTATTCCTGGTCCAGGGACAGCCATCTTTAACACATTTGTCTGGTCTTGCAATGCCTTCAGGAGCACCAACTTTATGTGAAGCTGGAGAAATATCTCCTCTTCCAGACTTCCATAGAGTTCCTTGGGCACATCATCTCTCCCGAAGGTATTGCCATGGACCTGCATAATGTGGAGGCCTTGCGTAGTTGGGAACCCCCTCATGGTGTGAAGGATGTCCAACACCTATTGGGGTTTGTTAACTATTACTGGACCTTCATCCTGGGCTTTGCCATTCTGACAGGTCCAATAACCCAGCTCCTTCGAAAGAAGGTCCTGTTCCAGTGGGCCCCGCCACAGCAACAGGCTTTTGAGGCCCTCAAGAATGCCTTCATCACATAATGCAGGCACAAACGTGTGTGCCTCCTGGCTTCCTCCAACCTCTCCAACGACTCCACAAAGACCATGGCAAGTGATTTCCATGGACTTCTTGATTCACTTGCTCTGGATTTACAACTGTGCTGGTGGTAGTCGACATGTTGACAAAAATGGCCCACTTCATTCTGTGTCGTACACTGCCAACAGCCCATACAACTGCCCATCTGTTCTTGCAGCATGTTTTTGGTCTCCATGGCCTGCCAGACAGGGTAGTTTCAGACCATGGCATACAGTTTACCGCCCAAATCTGGAAAAGCCTGATGACCGCGTTACAAGTGCAGATGTGCTTGTCATCAGCGCACCATCCAGAGACTGATGGGGGGGATGGAGAAGGCCATTGGCATCCTTGGGCAATACTTGTGCTGTTTTGTAAACCAACGGCAGAACAACTGGGCTGATTATCTCCCTCTGGCGGAGTTTGCATTCAACAACTCCCAGCACACCTCCCCCCAAATGACCCCGTTCTACATTAATGTGGGGTACCATCTGTGGTTCTTCCCTCTGACACCATCAGATTCCCCTGTTCCCGAGACCCAGGACTTCCTTTCTGAACTTCAATCGGTTCAGCAGTTGGTGTGGCAGAAACTGATACAGGTCAAGGAAGACAACAAGCAGTTTGCCGATTGCTCTCGACGGGCAATGCCTTCACTGGCTATAGGAGACCATGTGTGGTTATCCACAAAGCAACTCCCAGCCAACCGCCCGATAAAGAAGTTGGATCACCGGTTCATCGGCTCGTTCCCCATCGAGGCAGTCATCAACCCTGTGGTCTATTGACTAACTCTACCGCACTCCATGCAGATTCATCCAGTCTTCCACCATTCCCTTTTGGTCCCTGATGTCCCCTCGTGTTATCTCTGATGTCCCACAGCTGTTGATCCACCACCTGCGCCCGGTGAGGATGTCATAATAGAAGGCAAGGTGGCCAGCTTTAGAGATTCCCATTGACTGAAAGGGTGGTTTCAGTATCAAGAGGCAGGGGGGTGGGCCAGAGGCCCTCTCCTGGGTGGATGCTTCCATGATCCATGCCCCAGACCTTACACAGCTGTTCCATGTCCACTTCCCCTTGCGACCACGTCCTGACCATCAGGGGAAAGGCCCTGCAGTGGGGGATAGTATTGTAGCCCCGACTCCCGAGCCTATGCTGTCAGAGGAAGAGGACCTGGAAGATGAGGTGGAGGAACTGGCAATGCCTTCCTCCCCAGGACCTTCCTCCTTGCCAATGCCTTCCTCCCTGGTAATGCTTCAGGTTCCATCAGACAACGAAGAGGAACAGCCTGAGATGAATCAGGAGGAAGGCATGTTGGAGCAGCCCCTGACAGGGAGTGAAGAGGAGGAGTCTTGGCTTGACCCCAAGCAGTGTCGTAGGGAGAAACGTAAGCAGCAATGTAGGAGGTGTGGGAGGGTGAGAGAATGAGCTGCGTTGCTGAGTCACTGAGCCACACCCCACAGGGGATAAAAGAGGGTGTGCTTTCTCCTTAAACTTTGTACGGGACAAAGTTTAACTTACTTTAGACTTTATTCATGACTATGTTGGAAGAACGATTGTTTTGTGGACTGCCTTGTGCTTTGTGAAGTAAAAGACCCATTTCCCTCTGTGTGAGTAAGACTTTGATTTACAATTGCTACCAGCTCAGACTTGGCAGGCAGGACATAGTGGGATGCCAAGAACATTATCAGTTGCAGAGGATTTGCTCTGCGAAGTTCGAGCCAGCTTGCCTATCTGTGTTTGTGTGTGTGTATAATCCCTTACCTTTTGGGGGAAAGGGAAGGGGAGACAGAAAAGATAGATAGATAGATAGATAGATAGATAGATAGATAGATAGATAGATAGATAGATAGATCGATCGATCGATCTTTGGTTATTCGGGTTTTCTCCCGCGTAAGATTGGCAGTATCTAGGCAACGTTTCGATGAAGTCTCATTCATCATCTTCAGGCTTCTGTCTTCGGCTCTGTGCTTCTCAGAGTGATGTGAGATTGCAGCTGCTTCTTCCTTTTAACTGCTAGTCGGGGTGTGACTTGATTGGGTGGGGGCTTGGCTGTGTTCTGATTGGGTGGGGCCTGAAGCCTGAAAATGATGAATGAGACTTCATCGAAACGTTGCCTAGATACTGCCAATCTTACGCCGAGAAACCCAAATAACCAAAGATCCACATACAAATACCCATGAGACCCTCCTCAGAAAACAAATATATATATATATATATGTATATATATGGATCTTTGTTGTTGTTTTCTCCGCGTAAGATTCGAAGTATCTAGGCAACGTTTGATGAAGTCTCATTCATCATCTTCAGGCTTCTGTCTCTGTCTCTGTGCTTCTGAGAAGCACAGAGCCGGAGACAGAAGCCTGAAGATGATGAATGAGACTTCATCGAAACGTTGCCTAGATACTTCGAATCTTACGCTGGAGAAAACCCAACAACCAAAGATCCACATACAAATACCGCGAGAACCTCAGAAAACAAATATATATATATATATATATATATATATATATATATATATATATATATATATATATATATATATATATATATATATATATGCTTTACATGTTAATGTAATATCATAGGAAGGAGAACTAAAGCAAAAAGACAAACCATACTGTCTAAAACCCAGAAGACCTATGGAGTTTAGTGATGATCATACAGCTAATCCTTACTTATGATCACAACTGGATCCAAAATTTCTGTTACTAAGCAAGCAGTTGTTAAGTGAGCAGGACTGAATTTTACACAGTTGTCAAGTCAATGATTACAATTAAGTAAATTGAATGTTTGTTAAGCAAATCTGATTTCTCCATTGACTTTATTGTGGGAAAATCACAAATAGCTATCACGTGAACCCAGGATGCTGCAATCGCACCAGTTGCCAGAGCTGAAGAAGCTTCTTGGATGAGAAGAGAAACGTCTTCAAAGAAAAACCAGAAAGTCCAGAAAGCAACACATCAATTGTCAGGTGCCAAAATATTGATTACATGTGTGGATGCTGCAATGATCGTAAGTGCCAAGACCATTTGTACATCACTTTTTCAAGTGCCATTGTAACTTTGAACATTGCTAAAAAATGATGATTACGGCTACCTGTATTCGGATAATGAATTAAGTATAAGGTTTCATTCTAAGAAATATAATAAAAGTTTGGAGAAATGCAGGAAGCAACAAAGAGGTACAGTCTTTGTATAGTTCTGATCTAAGCTATAGAAGGCAGAAAACAGGCCACATACCTCAACCGTAAATATAAAATGAATCCAACAACCATAGCTTTTTCTGCTTTTTCACAATTAAGCCTGTGGTGTCTAGTCAAATGAACCAGTGTCTCCCCATCACAGATCATCACAGATAAATTTGGCCTGATCACCCCAGTCTAATTTGAGCTGGTGAGGAAGAGATCAATATTATAAATCGATCTCTGGAGTCAATTGTCACCAGATGTGATGCATGAGGGGACAATGTGAAATGTTGTTTTGAATACCAAACCAGTCTAAAAGTTTTAAAATAAATTTCCTCTGAGGAATTCACCGAGTGACATTTTGGAGCAGCCACAGAATGTCACCCAGCTGTCTGAAGAAAAACAGACGTGGTCTCCAAACAATGTAGTTTATTATTATGCAAGGTCATCCATACATGCTCTTGATAATACCTCATTGCAAAATTTAATTTCCTTCAAAAATTCCAGTTGCCAGAACAACTTGGTACAGCTGTTCATGTCACTTAATGAGATTACAAGTGAAGAAATATTTGGAGTGAAACAAGACAAGCAGAGTTAACCATAGTTCCACCCTATTACCAATTATTTTCTTTCACTTTAAGCATCCCACTAAAAGGAAATGTTATCTCTTCATGGATGTTTTTGGCCATTTCACCTTTGAAGAGTTAAGTGGAGTGTGGGTATATTTACTCTGGAGGCTGAAATCCTCCTGGAGGCCCATTCCTGAAATCATTGTAAACATTTGGTGGCTCTTACTCCCAGTGTGCAGTCTTGATGTTTACACACTAACATTAGAAATAGATTTGCAACATTTCCAAGACCTAGCCTCAGAAAAAAGCCACTTATTAAGTTATCAATGACAGATGAATAGAATAGAATGGAATGGAATAAGAATTAAATAGAATGGAATGCCATTGAATAAGAATTAAATAGAATGGAATGGAATAGAATAAGAATTAAATGAAATAAAATAAGAATTAAATGGAATGAAATGGAATAGAACAGAACAGAATATCCTTTATTGGCCAAGTATGCTTGGACACACAAGGAATTTATCTCTGGTGCATAAACTCTTAGTGTACCTACAAACAACAATGTGATAAATCATAAACCATAAAATAAAAACAGCAAAGTAATAAATAAATCACAAGATGTCAATAGGACAGTAATAGGGAAGATGAGAAAGATAATGGCAATATAGCTCTACTGCATGGGCAAGTATCCTCAGAAACCAAATAGTGGTGAACCAACCCAGATTCTGAGTGGTAGTCACAATCATATTTTTCTCTTAGGAGGATACATAGCAATCAGATGTTCAATTTAAATGGTGGAGTAGTGGATAATTAAGTTTATATGACTATTTCAGATATCACAGTTTACTGGATTATACCTCGAAGGCCCAGAAGACATACCATGGCTCAGTAGTTAAAAATGCTGAGCTTGACAGGCTGGGTTTGAGACCTGAGAACTGTGTGATGGGATGATGCCCCATTACTCTCTTCAGCTCCTGCCAACCCAGCAATTTGAAAGCGTGCAAATGCAAGTAGATAAATAAGTTACCACTTCGGTGGGAAGGCAAGAACATTCCCTAAGCCTTTGATGTATAGTCCTTCTGGTCACATGACCATGGAAGTGTCTTTGGATAATGCTGGCTACCTCAACTAAGAAACAGACATGAGCTCAGCCCTCTGGAAATAGACTCAACTGGACAGCAGAAACCGTAATCCTTTACTTTTTCATGGGAGGTCCATGGATGATCAAGAAGTCAAAAAAGTCTAAATGTCAGCTGTGGCAGACGTAGACGCTTTTGCCAGGGTTTAAACTACCTGGTTGTAACCAACACCATTTTTGATCCCTCTTCATAGTCATTTCCAATCAGATAAATTTTAAGGCACAATGTGATGGATGGAAGTGGATAGTGGAAAGTCACTTTATTAATGCCATTATGAGGAAAACAGAAGCACAATATGTAAAGGACCTTGGAATACTCATCTCTAATGATCTAAGTGCTAGAGCCCACTGTAACTACATAGCCAAAAAGGCATTAAGAGTTGTTAACCTAATCCTACAGAGATTTTTCTCTGGTAATATTACACTAATAACTAGAGCATACAAAACATTTGCTAGACCAATATTTGAATACAGCTCATCATTCTGGAACCCACATTACGTATCTGATATTAGCACAGTTGAGAAAGTCCAGAAATATTTCACAAGAGTTCTCCACTCCTCTACTTGTTGTAGAATACCTTATGCCACCAGACTTGAAATTCTAGACCTAAAAAACCTTGAATTACACCGTCTTCAGTCTGATCTAAGTATAGTATATAAAATCATACATTGCAATGTCGTACCAGTCAATGAATACTTCAGCTTCAACCATAACAACACAAGAGCAAACAATAGATACAAACTCAAGGTTAACCGCACCAAACTTGATTGCAGGAAATACGACTTCAGCAACAGAGTGGTCAATGTCTGGAGTATTTTACCTGACTCTGTGGTTTCTTCCTCAAACCCCAAAAATTTTAACCTTAGACTGTCTACTATTGACCTTATCCCTTTCCTAAGAGTTCTGTAGGGGCATGCATAAGTGCACCAACGTGCCTACCGTCCCTGTCCTATTGTTTCTTTTATTTTTCTTATATGTACTCATTTTATGTATTCATAACTATGTATATACTTATACCTATTATCTTGTAAGCGATTGACAAATCAAAATATATAAAAATAAAATAAAATAAGCAATACTGATTTATTACTGAATAATAATCATTTGTGTAAGATTCTGGCAACACTGCTATAATCTTATTTCTGTTTTAGCACAGCTGTAGAAATTAATGTTTTGCCTATAGCTGTAAAAAAATAATGAAATTGACATAAAAATGCTTATGCCAATACCATAGTGAATTTGTGTGTTTTAAGTGTGACAAAAGCACTGTGGTTACAGGCAAAAAAAATCTTTCTATTTGATTTGGCCCAGTGGTGGGATTTAAATGTTTTTATTACCGGTTCTGTGGGTGTGGCTTGATGGGCGTGGCAGGGGAAAGGATACTGTAAAATCTCCAGTCAGAGGTGGTATTTGCTGGTTCTCCAAACTACTCAAAATTTCCACTACCGGTTCTCCAGAACTGGTCAGAACTGCTGAATACCACTCTGATTTGGCCCACAAAGAAGGAGTGTGGATGAGTATCTGATTAAATGATGCATTCTCACTGAATTTTTTTTTTTTAAAACTACTTTTTTTTCTGGAACTAGAAAACTGATGTTGCAAGTCATGATCTAGTTTCCCAGCCCCCCTGCCCCTCCGAGATATGAACTTTCTATATGCAGGGATTGTTTTTTCTTCATATAAAAACCAATTAACAAAACAACTTGCTGTTTTCTCTTAAAGTGTTACAATCCGAAGGAGGAAAAAATCAGCCAGGCAATATAAAGCCTGCTTTGATCATCTTTACCAAAAGAGACAGAACTGACAAAGTAACAAAATCTCCAAAATTGTGCGTGCAAATCATTTCCTAAAATTATTCATCGATTTTTGCAGTAATTATTTCTATCGGGGAAGGGAGGTGGGGATTGATGTGATTGTGCTGTGATTTTTTTTCTTTCCTGAAGCTTTCTACAAAGTAAAATCTAATTTAATCAGTCAAATGCTATTATCCAAATGCCATTTATTGTATCATTGCGATTTATATAGCTTTTTAATTTCTAATAGCTTACAGTAATCTAATTTTTTGGGGAATTTATTAGGCTTTTATTTTTGGCCTCTAAGCCATCCAAATGATTACTCTAATTCTGATCGTTCTGAAAAGTGCTATGCTTTGACTCCATAATTTTGTTCTTTTTAATGTGATTTTATGATATCTGATACTCATTTTTTGGTCTATCCAAAACAGATTTTCCTGATCTGCTGTAGTTGACCCTTGATTCTGAGTAAAACTTAATAACATACATAAACACGGGGAAATGTTTCACTTTATTCAAGCAACAAATTTCCACAGGCAAAGCTGGAAAAAAAAAATCTCAGGTCATTTTCCTTTATTCTGAAAGTACTTATTTTGAAATAGAGAATGATATATTAGAAATTCTCAGTTGTTTGTGTATAGTTTTGTTTAAAATTGCTAGAGATTCACCTGTGTGCAATCTTCAGTCCTGTTCTGTTTCTAATGTTTATTTTTCTTCCTCTCTACATTTTTTTTTTGAAGTGTGGTGGTGCTGGGGAAACTCCAGTAAAAACATTTCTAAACATAAACTATAATAAATTTCTAAAAAGGTAAATTATAAATAAATTATGAACAAAGAACACTCTTGAGAATTTCAGTGACATATTGGATTTACTAAATGAGCTTTTTAAAGCAAAATTAAATTTGTTCTAGAATAGATGATAGATGATGTAGAGATAGAGATAGATAAATGTGTATATGTATGTATGTATGTATATATGTGTGTGTGTGAGTTGAGATTGAAAGAAATGGAGTTTTCCACATCATAGAAGCTGTGCTTTTAAATGAGTGACGCTTTCAGCAGAATATCATCTGCCATCATCAGGCGAGATTCTGCTGAAACGTCGCCACAACTTTAAAAGCATAGCTACTATGATGTGGGAAAATACCCGAGCAAAGTTCGAATGCCATACATGTAAGTACCCGAAAACTTAAGATATATATATATATATATATATATATATATATATATATATATATGTATATGTGTATAGATAGATAGATAGATAGATAGATAGATAGATAGATAGATAGATAGATAGATAGATATAGATATAGATATAGATATAGATATAGATATAGATATATATTATAGATAGATAGATATAAAGGTAAAGGTTCCCTCGTATATATGTGCTAGTCATTTCTGGCTTTAGGGGGCAGTGCTTATCTCTGTTACAAAGCCGAAGAGCCAGCGCTGTCCAAAGACATCTCAGTGGTCATGTGGCCAGAATGACTAAATGCTGAAGGCGCACAGAACGCTGTTACTTTCCCACCAAAGTGGTCCCTATTTTTCTACTTGCATTTTTACATGCTTTACAACTGCTAAGTTGGCAGGGGAAAAAAAAAAAAAATAAAAAGTTTTATATTGTAATTGGAATTGGGGTTTGAGCGGATATAAAATCCAAATAATTAAAAACTATTTTTTTTAATTATTTTTTTAAAAAAAAAAAAAAAAAAAAAAAAAAAAAAAATTTAAAACTATTTCCCAAAAGGTGGGAAAAGTGCTGAATCCCACCACTGGATTTGAGCCACCGAACTGCTGACCTTTTTGATCAACAAGCTCAGTGTTATGTCCTGAGGACTCAAGGAGTTCTCACTCAGGTCCACTCACTTTGTGTGGGCGTTATTCCCCCATTCCCATTGGTCAGTTCTCCCCAGCAGCCAGCTATAAAAGCAGGCTGCGGGGTCCAACTGGCTGCTGATTGCTGCGAGCCAGTTCCAGGCTTGGCAAGCACGGTCAGCCCTTTATTTGTAAAATAAAGTACTGTTGCACTCATGCTCTGGTTCAGCCTCTCATTGCTCAAACTTAACACTGGCGACGAGGGTGGGATGGCTACCAGAAGCACCTTGCAACCGCTGAGTCACTAGCCACCGATCTACAGCCCAGAGAGAGCGATCGGCTGGCAACAAGGGAAACGCTGATCCGCAGCCAGAGAGAGCAGTCAGCTAGCGAAACGAGCGATCAAAAAGAGCAAACGCAGATCCGCAGCCAGAGAAAGCGGTCTGAGTCAAATAGTTAGAAGCGCCTGTAGCCGCTTGTTAGCCTCGCTACGGGAAAGTGAAGCGCTGCAGCCGCAGCCGCTCTGCATTTGGCGCGAAATTCAAACGGGTGTCATTTGAATTTCGAGCCAGTAGGAATCACAGCACAGCGCTGTAGAGAGTCACTAACGCCCACTTTTTTGCGCGAATCAAGACACCTCCAACGGCTAGCAGCCAACGTGGTAACCCAGAGAGAGAGAAAGAGAGGGTAGCAAAAAACCTCTCCAGAGCTGATATCACTAGTAACTCACGAGCGTTCGTAGTCCCAGAGAGATTTCTCCCGCAGGTAGCCCAGCCGTTCCAGCACCATGAGTTCCAATCCAGTATTCCCGGCGTTTAAACCAGACGAAGAGAAGTGGGAATCGTGTAAGAACCGCTTTCAATCATTACATCGATGCGGTCGGCCTGTCGGATGCGGGAGAGCATCGGAAAAATCCTATTTCCTAATTTACTGCGGAGCCACCGCTTACGATACCGCTGCAGCACTCGTGGCGCCGAGAGAATTAAAAACGTCCGTGGTCCGAGTTGCTTGAGATCCTCACAAACCACTACGCTCCCAGGCCTTCACAAATCGCCAGGAGGTTCACGCTCCGAATGAGGAAGCAATCAAGTAAGGAGACCATCAACCAATATATGGCCGCCCTCAGAACAGCAGCCCTGCACTGCGGGTTTGGAACATACCTGGAGGACATGCTCCTCGATCAGTTGGTTTGTGGGGTCAAGGATCTCAACCTACAGAGGCGACTGCTAGCTAAAAAAGACCTCAACCTCGCAAGCGGTAGAGGAGGCCCCAGCAGCCGAGCTAGCAACGAACTCAGCCACCGAAATTCAGGGCCCAAGCACCAAGCTAGCAGCGTTCCCAGTCCATTCCGAAGAGGTGGAAGCGGAGGAAGGCCACAACGATGAGAACGATGTCCATCGCCTCACCAATGACAGACGGTCGCAGGTAGGGGCCAAACAAGAATACACCGGTCCACCCAAGCACATCACCCTGTGCCTAGCCTGTGGGGGATCACATCAAAGGGCCACCTGCAAGTTTAAAGGAGCCGCTTGCAACAACTGCCATAAGAGGGGGCACATTGCGAGAGTCTGCCAAGCCCCCAAAGCGCTACACAAAGACCCCCCGTCCTCGCACTCGGGACCACAGAGGCAAGTATTAAACTGTCTGACGCACCGCCTTGCCAGGCGTACTTGCCACTCTGTTAGTAAAATTTCTCTCTCCGTTTCCCAGAAGGTAAACCGTGCACATGGAGGCTGACACAGGGTCAGCGCCTCAATAATCTCGTGGAACACCCTCAAGAGACTCCACCCCAGCCTATCTACTACCCGGCTTCAGAGATGCCAGTTCGGTCTGAAGGACTACCAGGGGAAGGCCATTCCCGTGATCGGCAGAGGCAAGTTCTTTGTCAGTTTTAGAGCTTTTAAAGGCCACCTACCTCTAGTGGTAGTTAACGGCAATCTACCCACCTTATTGGGGCTCGATTGGTTTCCCCACCTCGGCCTAGGGTTAACAGGAGTCCATGCTGTCTCAACCTCAGACACTGACTCCTTATTCGCTGACTACGCAGATGTGTTCAGCGAGGAGCTGGGGTGTTATAATGGAACCCCCATCTCGCTCACCGTTGACCCCCAGGCAGTCCCAATCAGATTAAAACCACGTAGAGTTCCATTTGCTATTCGACCAAAACTAGACGCTGAATTGGATAAACTACTAAAACAAGGGGTCATTGAGCCAACAGATTTCGCCAAGTGGGAGATGCCCATTGTCACACCCTCAAAAAGATGGTAGCCTGAGAATTTGCTCGGACTACAAGACAACAATCAATAAATATTTACAAGTTAGCGCCTACCCCCGTGCCCGTCATTCAGCACTTATTGCACACATTCGAACCGGGCAGTATTTTTGCTAAATTGGACATGTCTCAAGCATATCAACAGTTCCCTGTTGATAACCAAACAGCGGAACTTCAGACCATCGCCACCACAGGGGTGCCTTCCGATGCAAGCGCTCCAATTTGGCGTAAGTGTTGCCCCCGGGTATTTTTCAATCCCTCATGGAGCGGATTTTACAGGGCCTCCTGGTGTAGTACCCTACTTCAACGACATCTTGGTCTCGGCCAGGGACAGACCCCAACTCTTCCAGAGAGTGCGAGCAGTGTTAGAGAGGTTCAGACAGCATGGCCTCAAGTTAAAAAAAAGAAAAATGCGCCATTGCCACTAGACAGGTGGACTTTCTGGGTTATAAAATTGACGCCTCTGGCATTCACCCCTGGAGTCCAAGGTCAGGGCGATCCACGAAGCTCCCACACCGACCTCCAAAACGGAGCTACAAGCTTTCTTGGGGCTCCTAAACTTTTATGCATCCTTTTTGCCCCATAAAGCCTCAGTAGCCGAACCCCTACACAGATTACTAGACAAAAAGTCACCGTGGCACTGGGGGCACAAAGAAGACCAGGCGTTTAACGCCGTCAAATCACTACTTACGCCAGAGGCAGTGCTCATCCAATTTGACCCCAACCTTCCTTTAGTACTGGCAGCAGACGCATCCCCTTTGGAATTGGGGCGGTCCTTAGTCACCGACTCGCCAATGGCGCCGAGGCCCCCATCGCTTTTTCTCCAGGACGCCTCGGCCACGGAGCGAAATTACAGCCAAATAGACAAGGAAGCCCTAGCAGCTGTTGCAGCCGTGAAAAAGTTTCACGAATTCCTTTGGCCACTTCTTTCAACTGGTCACCCACCATAAGCCCTCCTGGGCCTACTGGCCGGCGACAAACAGACACCTCAAGTCCTCTCCCTCGGATGACAAGGTGGACGCTTTTCCTAGCGGCCTACTCATACAAACTTATCCACTGCCCGGCAAAACTCTATCCCACGCTGACGCACTCAGTCGCTGCCCCTTACCCGCTCCGGCTGAAGACCCAGCTCCTGTCAATGCCATTTTTGAAATCACCCAGTTGGACCTGCCCATCACCGCCCTTGACATCGCCACCAAAACCAAGGCAGACCAAATGCTCGCCCAGGTGCTCGACTGGGTGAGGAGGGGGTGGCCGGGAGGCAATGTTGATAACAAATTCGCACCCTTTAAGACTCGCATGCAGGAGCTGTCCAGTTTGCAGGGTTGTCTACTGTGGGGCACTCGAGTGGTCATCCCGACCGCGCATGCACCCGAGTCCTGGAAGCGCTGCACGAGGGACACCCGGCATTGTGAGAATGAAGGCGTTGGCACGCAGCTACGTGTGGTGGCCGGGTCTAGACGAGGACATTGTCAATTGGGTAAGTTCCTGCAGCATTTGCCAGGAATCCCGTCCTGCTCCCCCCATCGCCACCCCTACCAGATGGGAGAGCGCCAGCGCCCTTGGTCTAGAATCCATATCGATCTGGCCGGCCCGTGCATGGAAAGATGTTCCTAGTGGTCGTGGACGCTTATTCCAAGTGGATAGACGTGGCGCAGCTATCCACGACCACCACACTAGCAATCACCAACGTGTTAACGCGCCTGTTCGTTACCCATGGACTACCCGACTCCTTGGTCTCCGATAATGGCCCACAGTTCGCATCAGTAGAATTCAGCCGCTTTTGCAGCCAACCTAGGCATTCGCCACATTTTCACAGCCCCATTTCACCCTGCGAGTAATGGGTTGGCTGAAAGGGCCGTCAGGACCACCAAAGAGGCCCTCGCTAGGTTTGGCAGAGATGACTGGCACCACAAACTCTCACGGTTCCTGATGAGCCAGCACTCAACCCCTGTGCAGTCACCAATAAGTCCCCAGCGGAACTTCTGATGGGCCGGCGCCTGAGGACTGTATTAGATAGACTGCACCCACAATACTGCCTGACTCTCCCCTCGCTTCCACTTCGGGGTTAGACATTTTATGTTACAGGAGCCGATATTCGCAAGGAATTTCGCTGGGGACCCACTTTGGATTCCGGGTGAGGTCATCGCCGTCACCGGGCCGAGATCATATAGAGTCAGGCTGGAGGATGGTCGCGCCTGGAGGAGACACATAGACCAACTCAGAAGGCGCCTCAGCAACCTCGCAAACAAGAATCCAGAGTCTCCAGTCGAAGGGGAACCGTCCCATCCGCCACCCAGCCACACCGCACCCAGTGACCAGTCTGCGCCAGCGGTCGCCCGGTCAGCCCAAACTCGGACAACAGCGCCCAGAGAGTTGATCAACCGGATCCAACCCACAAGAGTTTGACTCCAGAAACCAACCCGGTGGTTTCCGAGGATGCCCAGTCCAGAAAGAGTGTTGGCGACACTATGCCAGCTCAACCGTCACAGACTGATACCGAACAGTCAGACAATGTTCCCGAGTTGCGCCGCTCCGGGCGCCAACACAAACCCCATCTACCTCAAGGACTATGCGTGTTCGCATCTGGGGGAAGGGGTGTTATGTCCTGAGGACTCAAGGAGTTCTCACTCAGGTCCACTCACTTTGTGTGGGCGTTATTCCCCCATTCCCATTGGTCAGTTCTCCCCAGCAGCCAGCTATAAAAGCAGGCTGCGGGTCCAACTGGCTGCTGATTGCTGCGAGCCAGTTCCAGGCTTGGCAAGCACGGTCAGCCCTTTATTTGTAAAATAAAGTACTGTTGCACTCATGCTCTGGTTCAGCCTCTCATTGCTCAAACTTAACACTCAGCATCTTAGCCACTGAGCCACTGAGTCCCCTAGATAGATATAGATAGATATAGATATAAAAGAAAAACAAATTCCTCCAGATATTACTCTGCTAATTGTTGCCAACACAGGGTGATACTCATTTTGATTTCAAGACCATGAGTCAGTGCTGTCTGAAGACATTTCTGTGGTCATGTTGTCTGCATGATGTTCTATTTATCTCCTTGCATTTGTATGCTTTCAAACTGAAAGGTGTGCAGAAGCATGGAGCTTGGCTCTCGAACCTAGGCTTCTGGCTTTTCATCAGCCCAGGTTTGTAAAAAGGAGCAGCAAATCAATCATGCCATTATAGCTATCATCTTAATTTTTGACCCCTCCCCCTGTGAATGCCTGTGTAAATAGCCTCCTTTTTATTAAAACTGGCAGCATGAATAGTGCAATCTCTGCTTAAACCAAAAAAACAGCAACTATCCAAAAGCTTTAAAATAGATCAGTTGAATTAAAATTCACAGAGAGTTGAACTCAGATCAATAAATTTGAACCCATCTTCTGGGTTCATAACAAATATGAAGCCACAGAATAATCAATGTAGCTGAACTCATATAACATACTCAAACATTTCAAAAACAAAAACCTACAATGCTGACATGATTAACAGAAGCCTGGCCTGTGTAAACATAGTCAGCAGGTCTTTAATTGTCTTAATGAAGTATTTGTGTGGGTATGTGCGCTGTTGCCATGTGCCTTTAACTGCTTTTACCACATTCCTGTGAACATCAACCAAGATTGTAAAGTGCACCAGGATTTCCATATTGTTACAAAAATTGCCTCTATACACAACAGCTACAGTATTCTCTATCTAGTTAAGAGAGCAGAGAGGTCTGTTCTCAGCATAGCTAATTGCCTAATTTGTTTTCTTTTTAAATTGGGTTATGTAAGCACTTCTAAGTTATTAAAGCATTCCAGAAAAGTTTAAACTGCAGCACTCATAAATAAGCTGAAATATTTAGAGGAGAAAAAACAGTCACTCAACTATTATTAAAATATTTTATTTATTTATTTTATTTTTTAATTTGGCAATTGCTTACAAGATAATAGGTATAAGTAAAAACATAGTTATGAATACATATAAGAAAAATAAAGAAAATAAAAAAATATATAAAAGAAACAATAGGACAGGGACGGTAGGGACGTTGGTGCGCTTATGCATGCCCCCTACAGACCTCTTAGGAAAGGGGTGAGGTCAATAGTAGACAGTCTAAGGTTAAAGTTTTTGGGTTGGGGGAAGAAACCACAGAGTCAGGTAGAGTATTCCAGCCATTGACCACTCTGTTGCTGAAGTCGTATTTCCTGCAGTCAAGTTTGGTGTGATTAAGCTTGAGTTTGTATCTATTATGTGCTCTTGTATTGTTATGGTTGAAGCTGAAGTATTCATTGACTGGTAGGGCGTTGCAATGTATGATTTATATACTATACTTAGATCGGACCAAAGGCAGCGTAACTGTATGTTTTCTAGGTCTAGAATTTCAAGTCTGGTGGCATAGGTATTCTTCAATGAGTAGAGGACTGGAGAACTCTTCTTGTGAGATATTTCTGGACTTTCACAATTGTACTAATATCAGATACGTAATGTGGGTTCCAGACTGATGAGCTGTATTCAAGTATTGGTCTAGCAAATGTTTTGTATGCTCTAGATAGTAGTGTAATATTACCAGAAAAAAAGCTATGTAAGATTAGGTTAACAACTCTTAACGTCTTTTTGGCTATATAGTGACAGTGGGCTCTAGCACTTAGGTCATTTGAGATGAGTACTCCAAGATTCTTGACAGAGTTTAGATCATCAACAAGGTCTTGACTATTCAGCCTGTATTTTATTCTCTAATTTTTGTTTGCCAATATGTAGGATAGAGCATTTATTTGTTGAGATTTGAAGTTGCCATTTGTTTGACCATTCTGATACATAGTCAAGGTCTTTTTTGAAGGGTAGCGGTATTGTTGGTGGTATTGAACAACTTTACATCATCAGCAAAGAGAATGCAGTTGCTCTTGATATGATCACAGAGATCATTTATGTAGTATATGAAAAGAGTTGGTCCCAGAACACTCCCTTGGGTGACACCACTGTTGACAGGTACAGGATTTGATAGGATGCTCCCAATTTTGACCATTTGTTCCCTGTTTGACAGAAATGCTTCTATCCAGTTATGCAGGTATCCAGAGATACCGTAAGATTTTAGTTTTAGGAGTAGTTTCCCATGTACCATTGAATCAAAGGCTTTACAGAAGTCTATGTAGGTTGCATCTATTGTTTTGGCCTGATCAAGTTGTGTAGTCCATATATTTTAACAGTGCAAGAGTTGCAGGTTACAGGACAGTTTCCTTCTGAAACCCAAACTGTTAGAGAATAGGTTGTTTGTCTCTAAGTGGAAGATAATGGATTGGTTAATAATTGATTCCATGATTTTATAGGTGATGCAGCATAAAGAGATTGGTCTGTAATTTTTAACTAGCTGGAGTCTCCCATTTTGAAGATGGGGAGGACCGTGGCCAGCAACCATAGGTTTGGCAAGGAGCTGGTCCTGAAAGATTTTTCAAAGATTATGCTTAGAGGTTCAGCTATGGCAGTGGATAGCTTTTTAAAGAAGTAGGTACGTATTCCGTCCAGTCCAATAGATAGAGATGGTTTTAGATTGCATGGTGCTTTTTCAACATTGTCTACTGTAAAATCGATATGTATTAGATCACTGAAGTTGTCCGTGGTTCGACTAGGAAATACTGGGCATGATCCATTGCTGTTTACAAATACTGAGCCAAAGAATGTATTAAAGAGATTGGCTTTAATAGTGTCGTTGCAGTCTTTACCATTTGGTCCTTTCAGGGGTGGGATGGACCTTGAGTCTTTTAGTTTGTTGTTTACAAAATTGTAGAAAGCGCAGGTGGAATTGGTATGTAGAAGGCTTTCCTCTTGTTAAGTGTGATAATTGGTACATTCAATCTTTATCTGGTGGGATAATTTTTGTATCGCTTTTAAAGTTGGCAACGTGACCAGAATTGTTTTTCCACCAAAGGGATTTCTTTTTGGATTGGAGCTTAGAAGGTTTTCTTCTTGTTTAATGTGATAATTGGTGCATATGCTAAAAGGAACACATTAGAACATGCAGCATGGTCCAGACTGTTAAATAAATGAAGGAATGCTAGCTTGTTTTTTCCAGCCCAGTGTGTTGGAATCATGTGGTTGGAAAAGATCTTGCAGGCCTTCTAATCCAACCTCCTGCTCACACAGGAGACTCTGTACTATTCTTGACAAATTACTGTCTTTTTTGAAAACTTCCAGTGATGGAGCATCCACAAGTTCCAGAGGTAATGATAAGGACCCAACTTTCATATGGGTCTTTTTCTAGGTCCTTCTCCCATATTCAGAAGGCACATCAAGGGACGAGAGATTAGGCCCCAGGAAAAGGATTGATGAATCAGTGTAAGCTTAACCTTGACAAGAGAAGGCTGAAGAACAATTATGGTAATATTTCTTCTGAAAAGAAACCACACAAAAGGAAGTCAAGATATATACTCTATTGTCTTAGGGGGTGGACATGAAATAATGAAGTATAGGTATATTTGCTAGCCAATTTGGTGTAGTGGTTAAAGTACCAGGCTAGGAACTACAACTTCTACTTCTGCTTTAGGCTTTCTCAGCCTTTGAGACGAGGCAAATAGCAAGTTATCTCTGAAATCTTGCCCGCCCCCACCTAAAAAATTGCAAGGACCTGTCTAGGCAGCTGCCAGTAGTCAACACTGACTCAAAAGCATTTTTTTAACGTGCAGAAAGACCAATTCCTATAGAACATTAGAGAAAAAAAACCTTCCCATAATCGCACTTTGTCTGTGGAACCTATTTATTTATTTGCACGATATTACCTAAGTCATGGAGGGAGACACACATAACATTGATCCCAAAAGAAGATTCGGACCATCAATTAATTCAAAATTATAGGCCCATATCCCTTTTAAATGTTGATTATAAAATATTTATGTCCATAATGGCAGAAAGATTGAAAAAAAACACTTAATCAGATCATTCATAGCGACCAAAACGGGTTCTTACCGAATAGACAAATTAAAAATAATACCAGAATGGTATTGAATATAATAGGATATTATGAAGCAAACCCAGGAAAACAATTTACAATGGTCTTCCTCGATGCGCAAAAGGCATTTGATAATGTTAATTGGCAGTTCATAATACAACAATTAAAAAGCATGCAATTTGGCAATAAATTTATTAAATTGATTTTGACAATTTATACGACACAGACGGACAGTGTAATAATGAACGGTGACAGAACGGAAACGGTCAAGATCAACAAGGGAGTAAGGCAGGGATGCCCACTGTCACCCCTTCTCTTTATTCTTACCTTAGAAAACTTATTGGAAAATGTTAGGAAAAATGTAGAAATCAAAGGGGCTTTAATTAAAAAGGAGCATTATAAGGTACAGGCATTTGCAAATGATATAGTATTTTGTGGGGGGAAGATCCAGAGGATACAGGAGTAAAATTAATAAAGGAAATACTGGAATTTGGCAAGGTCACAGGCCTTAAGATTAATAAAAACAAAACAAAATTATTGACTAAAAATTTAAAAGCAAAAAAAAAGAATTAGAAGGAAAATTGGGAATGCAAAGTGTGAAAAAGATAAAATATTTAGGCATTTGGTTAACAGAAAGATGCTCTTCAATCAAAAAAGATAACTATGACAAATTAGTAATACAAATCAAAAAAGAATTGGAAGTGTGGGGGAAATTATAACTATCACTACTGGGGAAAATTGTGGCAATTAAAATGTCTACCCTACCAAAAATGCTCTATCTGTTTCAAACTGTAGCAATAAGATTGGATAAAACCTTTTGTTAGAGAATTAGATCGAATAATAAGTAAATTTGTTTGTGATGGGAAAAAGGCTAGGATAAAAATGAAATTGTTACAGGACAAAAGAGAAAGGGGTGGCTTTGGACTCCCTGACTGGGAAATGTATTATCAGGCTATGGCTATGGTATGATTGGATCAACCTGGAAAATAGAAGAGTATTGTCGATAGAGAGTCACGACTTGCAGAGAGGGTGGCATAGTTTCCTATGGGATGGGAAATGTAAACAGCATGCATTTTCAGAGATTCACTAATTCAGACATGGAACAAGATTAAAAAGAATCATTATACTAAAATACCAAACTGGCTGTCAACTATGGAAGCACAAATCTACCCAAATGCAATGGATTTGGGGAAAAAGAGGAAATACAAAGACCTATTAGGCACACAAGGAAGATTAAAAACGAAACAAGAATTACAGCAACAAAATATATAGATTGGTGGCCATACATGCAAATTCAGGAGAGATATCAGAAGGACAAAGAATAATTTGTTTCTGCTTGGAAAAGTATCAATTAGATAAAATTCTACAAGAAATGGAAAAGAAAATGATTTCAAGAATATATAACTTTCTACTAGATTTTAAAATGGAAGAGGAGGTGGTCAAAGAGACGATGGTGGTATGGGCGAAAAATGTTGGCCACAATATAGACCTGGAAAATTGAGATCAAATTACAAACTAATTACATCCACAGCATACAAGGAAAATCAAAACAAAATGTTCTACAGATGGCACCTTCCTCCCGCTAGATTGGCAAAAATGTTTAACTCAGACCCAAATTGTTGGAAATGTGGAAAAGAAAAAGACACTTATTTTCATACCTGGTGGACATGCCAGGAAGTAAAAAAAATATTGGAATACAATTAGACAATGGATAGAAGAAATCACAAATCAGAAAACTAATCCGGAAACTTTTTTATTAGGTATAATAACACAACAATGCAATAAAACAGTTAGATATATTATGTTACATATATTAACAGCTGCAAGGATTTCATACGCCCAACTCTGGAAGAAAAAAAGTGTTCCACCGGAAGGCATGGTTATAAAAATAATAATAGATTGTATAAAGATGGACAGGCTAACAATGAAAATAAAAGACAGAGAAGATTCAATTTATTATAGGGCCTGGGATGCCTGGTTTAGAAATAAAAAGAAAAGAAAATGGCAATTAGGGAAAGAATGAGGGAATATGTTAATATGTAAATATACCATGGATACCAGAAGATTGAGATGTAAAGATAAAAGATATTGATTTACAGTAAGAGTAAGATGTAATGGTAAAGCAATAAGTAAATACATATACTGAAAAATGTGAGGAGATGCAAAAGATGTCTTGATGTTGATAACAATGTATAAAATTTTATTTTATGTTTTTAAAATTTGGAAACTTAATAAAATTTATTTTAAAAAAAGAATTTCTATTCTATTCTATTCTATTCTATTCTATTCTATTCTATTCTATTCTATTCTATTCTATTCTATTCTATTCTATTGAAATACTGTAGCAATAGCAATAGCACTTAGACTTTACAGCCCTCTTTAAGTGGTTTGCAGAGTCAGCATATTTCCCCCAACAATCTGGGTTCTCATTTTACCAACCTTGGAAGGATGGAAGGCTGAATCAATCTTGAGCTGGTGAGACCCGAACTGCCAAACTGCTGGCAGCCAGTGATCAGTAGAAGTTTGCCTGCAGTACTGCATTCTAACCACTGTGCCACCACAGCTCCTTTCTCTTCTCTTCTCTTCTCTTCTCTTCTCTTCTCTTCTCTTCTCTTCTCTTCTCTTCTCTTCTCTTCTCTTCTCTTCCATCCCATCCCATCCCATCCCATCCCATCCCATCCCATTCCATTCTTTAAAAAGGAAAAGAAAAAAAAACAGTATTTTCCAACATTCCTTTTGGAAAGATCTGGGTGAAGAACATCCAACATGTGCCTTTAAAATGTTCTAGTTGGCCCCTCATTGATTTCTGGGTGAAAAGCTATCCAGAGCAGGGTATTGTTGATGGGTGTTGTTTTTTTCTCTTTTGAGAGTGGGTATCGGAATTTCATTTTAACGTGTGCCATTATGTATACAGGAAAATGACAATAAAGGTTATTCAGTTCATTTCAATTCACTTGAAAGAAGAAGAGTCTGGGATGATACCTCTGTCAATCAGACTGACCAATTTTGTTCACTTGGCTAGTCAATATCTCAAAGATGAGAGCTGACCTCATCAACCACTAGTCAATGTTTCAAATGATCTATCTCTACTACTGCGACTGGAACTTAAGCTAACGGAGGGAAATTAGAGTTGGGGTGATTTACTCAAAAATCTTTCTTCAAGAAGTTGCTTTTAGCTGAGAAAACAATTCCTAGAAGCTGGTCTTTCAGAAAGTGTTCTGGAGAAATTGCAAGAACAAATGTCCCCAGTGGGAAAATCAACAGAAGGCAGTCCCATACATTAGCAGAGTAGAATTTTTTTCTGTAAAGTGTGAAGTTTTTGAAAGTTTTTTTCTTTTCTGTTCTTCTACATGCTCTGATGCTAAAATGCTGAAGGGGCATAAGAGATGCAGTCTCTAGAGAACTTATAACTGACAAAGAACAGACAACTTGCACTAGACTGCAATAATTAGAACACACAAAAAGAAAAGGAGAACTCAAACACATTTTTATTTAGTGTTTTAATTATACCAGCAAAAAAGCAGCTGAACACAGTACATTAATCCAATATTTAATCCATAGTTAAGAAAATAATGTCTACTTTTTTCCAAATTAGCACCCCACATTTCTGGCTCTATAGGCTCTTGAGAAAATTCATAACTAAAATTACTGAAAACCTGGGTATCCATATTTTTCCCTTTTATGACTCTTTAATACCTTGTTTTGTGGTGGAGTTGGGGCGACTATATGGAGCTGAGTATTTACTGGCTGGATGCCCTTCCTGATGCCGATGTGGAGTTTGCAGTAGATATTTTGTCTCTGTACCCATAGTGTGCTGGCCCACTCAACTCATATACATGTATAAATGTGGCTTAAAGAGAGTTGTATTGATGCTCCCCAGCAGTTCTTTTCACCCAGCCTCAGAACTGTCCCAAATAAAGCAAGCCACAAGCAGGCCAAGATTAGTGTACAAGGCAATGGCAAATAGTCCATAAAACAAATGGAAAGATATAACAATAAGTAAGTCAGTTAAACAAACTTAAAGCCACCAGGCAAAACTGAAAGTGCATCCAGGAGAACTCACTCGGCAAGAGAAGTTCAGCATCTCAAAAGCAGAAAGTCAAGCAGGAAGCACGAACAAACACACAGCCATAAACCAAACACATTGGTCCCAGAAATGCCTCCCTCTGCCTGCCATGATAGTTTTCCAGTGCAACCCATCAAGATGGGTGAGGCCTTCTCCCGAGTAATCTGGCAGATCTCTGTTGCTGTTGTCTTTTCTCTGCCCTGCAGTGCTCTCAGATCCATTACAGAAGGCAGCTCTTCCCTCTCCTCTTCAATGACCTGCAAGTTGTCCTCAGCCAATGCCTGTAAATCTCTTTTGGCCCAGCAGTTCAGAGTCATTAATTAATCCAGTTCTTGACATGCCAGGAATGAGCTCATCTTCCCTCGAGCCAGCCTCTGTGGAAGAGTCAGAGAGGTCATGCAAAGGAGACATCACACACAAAGAGAGACACATCTGCCATTGCCTAAGATTGAACTCTCAATCTTCCAAGTGGGAGGTGAGCCTCTTTACATCCAGGCCACCATGTCACTCCTAGGATATCCACATAATGCAGTTGAATCCCATTTTGATATAGGTCACTTACAATGTCCATTGTCCTGAAGAGCTCTATTTATTGCACCTCCTTCACTCCATTTCTCCCCATCAAAATATTTCAGGTAGTGCATAGATAATTTCATTAGGAAAAGAGAAGTGGCATGAGGGAAAAAGCATTAGGTGGGATCTCAAATATCTTCTTGTTCTCCTTTGCTTTGTATGTACTTGGCATACTCATCTTGCATCACATAATGGAAAAAAGAGTGGGAAACAGAATTCTCTTGATAGATCTCATAGGGAACTACCACCTGCAACTGATTCTGCAGTCATAAGATAATAAAAGAAGACATTTTTTAAAATAATCCTAGTACATTCTCACAAAATGAAACAAAATAAAGTTCCTAATTTGGCAGACCACCTAATTTACCCGAAAGCCCTCTATGAAGAAATAGCTTCTCTACTTTCCAGTCTATCAGGTTGACCCAATGAACATTTTGAATCAACAAAATCTTATCTACCATCAGGTGTAACCATATACTTGGTCTTATCCTGCCTCAGCCTGTTATATGCTAATTAAAATTCCAGGTTACTGGAACAGTATGTGGTCAACACATGTTTCTATTTGTCTATGGCTAGCTTTGTGTGTTTTTAAAAATCAGATCTTCAGAGATATACATTGTTTCGTTTGAACAAAATACTACGCAATTCATTTCTCAGAGCCTGGGAAAGAGGGTAGCGTTTTGCAAAACAGCAAGAGAGTGGAACATTTGCACATTCCTCCCCTATCAGAGATCTTCACTCTGTATCAAAAGTGGTAAGGAAAAAGATCAAAGACTCCTAGCTAATAAATTTACCGATACATGGGAGTCTAAAATACACATATCCAGTTTCCATGATTTTCTAATGTAACCATTTTTCCTGTCAATAAATCTGCTAATTAGGCATCGTGGGAATCTTGGCTGCCAGCAGCTGTTGGGGATTTAACACAATGCTAGAAAGCAAAATAATGTCCCCCTTCCCACTTTTAATATGAAAAACGCTAGGCTTTATTCATTTCTCCATCACAGCTATACGCAGAGTTGAATAGTCTGACTGAGGCAGCTTGATTGCAAAAATGTTTCACTGAGGCACAGTGATGCAGCTTTGTGATATGTACATATGTGTGTGTGTGTGTATATATACACATCATCAGGCTTCTGTATTGTGTTCATCTGGCAATACCCAAACAAAGCTGAATACCATA
This sequence comes from Pseudonaja textilis, assembly GCF_049901715.1. NCBI lineage: Eukaryota > Metazoa > Chordata > Lepidosauria > Squamata > Elapidae > Pseudonaja > Pseudonaja textilis. The sequence continues at coordinate 13,450,285 of NC_142008.1, forward strand.
CATATAAGTACCCGTGAAAACTTAAGAAATATACGTGTGTGTGTGTGTGTGTGTGTGTGTGTGTGTGTGTGTGTATGTGTGTATTTTCTGAGGTTTTCATGGGTATTTGTATGTGGATCTTTGGTTATTCGGGTTTTCTCCCAGGTAAAATTGGAAGTATCTAGGCGATATTTCAATGAAGTCTCTTTACAAAGCCGAAGACACAAGCCTGAAGATGATGAATGAGACTTCATCAAAATGCTGCCTAGATACTTCCAATTTCACGCAGGAGAAAACCCAAATAACCAAAGACAGACAGACAGACAGACAGACAGACAGACAGACAGACAGACAGACAGACAGACAGATAGATAGATAGATAGATAGATAGATAGATAGATAGATAGATAAATAGTGGTATTCAGCAGGTTCTGACCAATTCTGGAGAACCAGTAGCGGGAATTTTGAGTAGTTCAGAGAACCGGCAAATACCACCCCTGACTGGCCCCACTCCCACCTATTCTCTGCCTCCCAATGAGTCCCAGCTGATATAACTATACAAAGCAGAGTATAGGTAGTCCTTCACTTACAACTGCAACTGGAATCAAATTTTCCATTGTTAAGCAAATTGGCAGTTAAGTGAGATGCTGAGTTTTACAAATGTTTTGTCCACAGTTCTTAAGTGAACAAGTGCAGTTGTTAATGAATCATGTAATTGTTAAGCAAATCTGGCTTCCCCCAATGAGTTTGTTCGCAGAATCCAGCTGGGAAGGTTGCAAATGTTTATCACATGACCCCAGAATTCTGTAACCATCATAGATACATGCCAGTTGCCAAGGACCTACATTTTGATCATGTGAGATGCTATAACAGTTGTAAGTGTGAGGACCAATCATAAGTTACTTCTTTTCAGTGCCATTGTAACATATTGTCAGAGCTCCTGATTTTCACACCCATAATAAACAGTGAAATTTGTAAGATATGTTTAGTAATGAACCTCCTTTTCTAATATATTTTCAATAATATTTTCTTGCAAAAAGGAAAAAAGAAGGAAAGAAAACTACTTTTGATTGAATCTGTCATGAATGCTGCCACAAAGAAGATGAGGTCACTTTGTTTTCCAACGCTCCAGAAGGCAGGGGACTTCCGGTTTGAGCTTCTTTGGAGACAGACCGAAACCTCAACTCTGTGAGGCTTCGATCCGTGCTCACCGCTGGAGCATACCGAGCTGGCTGGTTTCAGGGCTAAGCCATCCTGTAGAGGTGGCGAAGAAGGGGGAAACTGCCTGCAGGGTTGAGGAGAGCTGCATCTCTCCTCCCCAGCTGGCCATTACTCCCTTTCCTGAAGGCGGCTTTAGCGGTGGTCAGAAATGGCCACCACAAAGAAGAATTCGATCGGAAAAGAATGTGCAGGAGGAAGATAAGAAGAGAAAATTTTGGTTGACCGTGTCAAACAGCAAAAGCAACAAATAAGGTATCCTGGAATTTAAATTCAGTAACATTGTTCCCAAAGAAGATTTTGAAGCTGTGAAGGAGAGAGAGAAGGGAAAGGATTAGGTTTTTTTTTCTTCCCTTCCTTATACTGACAGCTAAGAGACCTAAGCAAGAAATTGAAAAAAATCCACTTTGACATTAATAGGAATCTAAGCTGAAAATAAAAGTCAAAGGGATAATAAAGATTTCTGGGTATTTAAAAAATTTTTAAAGCAGGAAAGGAGAAAAAAAAAGAATAAAAGGGCAGGATCCGGAAAAATGGAGGAGACTGCCTGGAACCAAGGAATGGAACTGTAACTAAAAGGAATTTACAGTGAAATTTCAACAAGATTCCTCAAAAATGGAAAGAAGATGCACAAGAAGGGAGAGGTTCTTTTGGCCTTGTATTTTAATTCTTAGAAATGGAGATCTGGAGCTATGAGAAACAACAAGAAACACTTGTAGAACAAGAAGATTGGGACAAAGAAGAAGCCATCTTTAATGATCAAATAATTTTAAGTGGGGGAAAAAAGAAAAGGGGGGAAGGGGAGTGAAAGGTTTAAGACTAGAAAAAACAACCAAAAATAAGAAGAATAATTTGAAAGAGAAGTATAATATTAGAAAGCAACAGAAGAGGGGATTACAGATGAGAGAGTTAGAAGTAGAGAGTCAAGGGGTAAAAAGGGGAGGGAGAAGAAGATGGGGAAGAAGGCAAGGAAAAGAAGTTGTAAAAGACAGAAACAAGAAATGGAGAAACAGGAAAAAGACATAAGGATTGTAACCATGAGCTTGTTTAGAGATAATGGGTGAAAATTTAATTGCAAAAGGGATTCTGCAAAGGTACATAAGATAGCATTGTTATATTATAAACATAAATAATTTTAGAAAATATGGATAAAATGATGGATAAAATATTTACTGTAATTTAGTTGAATGTTTGGTAATAAATAAATGAATTAAAATGATTGAGAGACTTAAATGGGAACATTTTTAATTATTGGTAATGATTTATAAAAATATAAGTGAAAATATGGGGAAAAAAAGAATTAACTATGGAAAGTTTATAAGTGTTCCCAAGGAAGTATGATATTTAATTGAAAAGAAATGTTAAAGATGTTAAGATTTAAATGAATATTAGTGATAGAATTGAATTGGAATGGAATGTGTGCTTTATTTACATATATATATGATTTTTTCTTTTTAAGAATATAGTGTGTATTTTAAGAATATACCAAGCAGAATTCGATTGGAAGTTATGTATTATATTGAATGCTATAATCTTAAAGGTATACATTGAAGCTTAAATAAGAGTTTGAATGGATAAAATTAAAAGATATAAAGGTATCATACTCCAGTTGGTAACTATAGAGAAAAAAATGCTTAATAAGAAAAGATAACATGAAATTGAAACAGGACAGAAAAAAGTATAAATATAATGATTTGATTAAGATGAGATAATTAAAATAAAGTTGAGAAAAATTAAAGAGGGGAAAAACTATGTAGAAAATATAAAACGGTAATAAGATATGGAATAGAATATAAAAATGAGCATGAAATTGAGTTTTGTGTCTGTATGAAGAAGTGATAACCTGGGACCATGCTATTTTCAAAAAAGATGTTTTATTTGTATTTTGTTTTTGTGAAAACCCCAAAAAAAAACTTTCAAAAAAGAAAAAGAAAAGAATGCAGGACAAGAAGCAATGGATGGAAACTAATCAAGGAGAGAATCAGCCCAAAACTAAGGAGAAATTTCCTAACAGTGAGAACAATTAACCAGTGGAAAAGCTTGCCTCCAGAAGTTGTGCCTGTTCCATCACTGCAGGCTTTTAAGAAGAAAGTAGACAGCCACTTGTCTGGAATGGCATAGGGTCTCCTGGTTGAACAAGGGGTTGGACTAGAAGACCACCAAGGTCCCTTCCCACTCTGTTATTCTGTTATCTACTAAAAGCAAACTGACCCAGTTCATCTCATCCAAAATTCATGCCAATATTCTTTGCCTCTCTAGAGTACCAGTGCTAGTCACATATGGCTGAAAAACAAAAGAATTTCAAGATACAACCACAACAATACTAAAGGTTTTTTTTTTCTGAATCTGGGTGAAGCCTCAAATAGGCTACCAGATTCATATGAAATTTGCCAGCATCACCACTTCAAACAAGTCATCAAGTCAAACAAACCATGCGAAGAAAACATATGCAATCAGTTCCTTTAAAATGCTTTGAAGTGTTTTTGATGATTTAATGGATTTGTTGATGCTGCTGTTGCATCTAGTTCTGTGGAGAGGCTGAAATAATATTACAGGTTTTCTTCCCTATATGGGCAAAGCTGGGTGGTGAACTGAATGGTGTGATATGGACACAAGTAGCCAGCCAATCAGCTTTATCACTCCACAAATCCTACCTATTAGAGGACTAGGGGGGTGGGAAAGTCTGCTGATGTCTTCTGCTGTTTCTGTCTCATTCAGTCAACTGTCTTTCTTGCCAGTTGTTCTCACAAAAGACTCCCCTTCTGAAGAAACTGTGCTAAGGAATTGGCAGACCAGAAGAAACTGTGATCTCAGACTGCTCCATTGCTGGACAGTTTGGAGCCTATCTTGTTCTCATCCCTATTCAATTTTTTTTGTTTTGCTTAAAGAGATGCAGAAGAAATATTTCAACAACCCATTGTAGGGAAAAACTCTTGAAATGAGCTGCTGAAACGTGCAGAATTAATGTCCTCATCAGATTCTACCTTCCATATAATTCTTATTCCTGTTGAGAAAAAACAAAAAAATAAATGCAAACAACAACATTTGTATGCTTTCCCAATATAAAAGGTGCTGACCCCTCCCCCCGATTAATCACAAACTGGCTGGAGACAGACTGCCTTTCAAATCTCAGAGCAGAAAACCATATTGAACTATATCATCTCCAAATTCCCAGACTTCCAAAATACAGGTCAAATTAAAATCAGAGTTGATTCATACATTCCAGGTTTTTTTCATCAGATGGATTCCATCCATCCCAATTATATTGTTGGTCCAAATGTGCATCAGTCTCCATATTCTGTATGAACGAACCAACTAAGTGTAGTTAAGTACAGCATCAAAATAGGTTGCCTTGGAAACAAGGATATTTTCCCCCTCTTTCTGTGAAATCTACTCATTTATGAACAGCCTTTTATTAAAAGGATGGGGGTTGGGGAGAGAGAAAGAGAGAGACAGAGAGACAGAGAGAGAGAGAGAGAGAGAGAGAGAGAGAGAGACAGACAGACAGACAGACAGACAGACAGACAGACAGACAGATAGACAGAGACAGAGAGTCCAGTTCCCAAATGATTATGGATCCACTCTAGTGACCATAGTAGTGAGTACAGAGAATAGTTGGCCAAAGATCATGTAGGACAATGTTTCTCAATTTCAGCTATTTTAAGATATGCGGACTTCAGCTCCCAGAATTCCCCTGCCAGACTGGATAAAGCATGCAGATAAACTGTGCTTTTGGAATTACTTTTCAAATTGGTTTTAAATTATAGCATCATGACTAGCCTATTGGCTGGGGAATTCTTGAAGCCTAAAGTTGAGAAATACTGAGTTAGGGAATGAGAAAGTATCTTTTTGTACATTTAAGCATGCATACTTTATTCTTTTATTCTTTATTGTCATTGTACACAGTATACATACAACAAAGTTCACACAACACCCAGAGACCAGACTCAACATGCACACATACACACATGACAATCCCCAAACATCTCCCCACTCGCCAAAATTCCCCGCCCCCTAAAAATACACAAGCATCCACACAACAGACCAAGCAATACTGTCCAACAGCTCACTGATGGTGGTCCTTATGTTCATTGTTAAGTGCAATTATAGCTCTGGGATAAAAACTGTTCAGAAAATGTGTGGTCCAAGTTTTAATTGTTCTGTATTTTCTGCCAGAAGGCAACAGTTCATAAAGATTGTAAGCAGGATGGGAAGAGTCTCTGAGAATGTTGTTCAACTTCCTTAAACAGCAAGATGTGAAGATGTCATCCATAGCTGGTAGCTGGAGCCCAATGATATTCTGGGCAGTTTTGATGATTCTCTGTAGAGCTTTTTTGTCTGCTACAGAGCTGCTCCTGTACGATACAAGTATGCTGTACGTCAGGACACTCTCAATGGTGCTGTGGTAGTAGGACAGAAGTAGATGCTGAGATAGATTTATCAGCCTCTTTTGTGCCTTCAGTACTGCTTCAATACTGCTGTATTGAATAAACAATATGGTCATTATAACACTATTTTCCCCTTATTTAGTGATGTACGCCACCAATCAAGCAACCTTATAAATTATTTCAATAAATTCAAAAAAAATATTATCCTTTCAGTTTGTGACAGTCAAATTAATCCACCTCTGCAATAGGTTGTTGTCTCATCACATAATGATTATGAGTTTGAGCTGATGAGTGAAACCACACATGGAAAGGAACACATTTTACAACCTTGTAAAAGTCAAGGAGGACATGACAGCCATTAAATCGACTTCTCTGTGTTAAATGATGTGACCAACTGGAAAGAGGCAAGTGTTGACAACATGACAGATTGCAACAGTTAAAGAATTTACGGGCTATAAAAAGGGATAAACCATCTTTGGTCTTTTCCATTTTTTTTTACAATAATCATTGATATTTATTGGTTCAGTTCAGCACTTGTGTTACAAAAAATCATGAAAGTGGCACGAGACATGAATCAGAAAGTGTCCCTCACTGTGTAAAAAGAATAAATTAATCAATAGTGGTCATAAACATTGACCTTACTATGACCCAGAAAGCTATGGGTGGCTCAGAGGGACATAAAAACAGTTTTGGAATTCTGGGAGGTATCTAATGTTTGTGCATGTGATGGATACATGGCTATACACATCTTTGAAGTAGAACAGGAGCTTCTATTCAGTTTCTATTGTTCACATATATTTCAGTTAGCATTAAGAGACAAATTTGTATAATTCCTAGAATTTGAACAGATAATTCCTTTGAACCAGTTAACAATGAATGTAAAAATGCTGGATTTATGGAAATTATCCATTTATAAGAAATACTTTCTGAGCAAAAATATTTTACTTTAGGTCTTGAATGATGCTCATTCTGTAGCAACATAGGAATCTGAAGATTCCCACGAGACCAGCAAGATGACCAAAATAAGATCTGACCCAAAGAAGAATGACAGACATCTGAAAACCCTGGAAGCATAGTCACGTAAATTCTCTGCAAAACTGGAATGTTTATATATATTTAACAAATATAAAATCTGTGCTAGATTCATAACAAGTTACTTTGGGGTGCTTATTTAGAGGGATGAAGAATAGTTTGTTGATAAGCACTGCTATATTTTTATAGTTTCTGGGAGGGGGAAGAAACTGAGGAAACTAAACCTGGAATTTGTAAATGAGAACTGCTCTAGAATGAAGAAATTATTGTTGTTGCAAAAATAGTCAGATGTTTAGATGATATTTAGCAATTTGTCCGCCTATCAATTTCTTTTCGAGGACCTGAGAGACAGATGTTTAACATTGTTAAAGGTTTTATTAAAGGATGTAAGCTGTTCTAAGTAAAGCTGCCTCTTAGAATAGAATAGAATAGAATAGAATAACACAGTTGAAGAGACCTTGGAGGTCTTCTAGTCCACCCCCCTACTTAGGCAAGAAACTCTACACCACTTCAGATTAAGTTATCCAATCTCTTCTTAAAAACTTCCAGTGTTGGACATTCACAACCTCTGGAGGAAAGTTGTTCCACTGATTAATTGTTCTAAATGTCAGGAAATTTCTCCTTAGTTCTAGGTTGCTTCTCTCCTTGATTGGTTTCCACCCATTGTTTCTTGTCCTGTCCTCAGGGGCTTTGGAGAATAGCTTGACTCCCTCTTCTTTGGGGCAGCCCCTGAGATATTGGAAGACTGCTATCATGTCACCACTAATCCTTATTTTTATCAGACTAGACATACCCAGTTCCAGCAACCATTCTTTGTATGTTTTATTCTCCAGTCCCCTAATCATCTTTGTTGCTCTTCTCTACACTCTTTCTAGAGTTTCAACATCTTTTTTTACATCGAGGTGACCAAAACTGGATGCAGTATTCCAAGTGTGGCCTTACCAAGGCATTATAAAGTGGTATTAACATTTCATATGATCTTGATTCTATCCCTCTGTTTATGATTAACCGATGGTGGTTTTGTTAATACTGAAAATGTTTGAGCGGTGCTCCTGACATTTTGGATTTGTACCCAAGGAGTTTATTACTACTTCTATTATTTTCTTTTCTTTTTCCATAGTTATTCTATTTGGAGATTATTATATTTTGGGATTTTCTCCAGTTCTGTCTCTTGTATTCTTCCATCAAGAACAATGTCTACTGTCCAAACTTTATTCATAATAATTGATTATAATTATTATACATTTATTGGCCACTTAACTACAGTGGATTCTGTTGAAAGAGGACAGTCTTTAAAAAAGATGCAAAGTCCAAGTAACTCTATTTGCTATTATTAATTTCATGATCTTACATGGAGTTGTTGAAATAAACAGGGATTAACACCATGATTAATACCAGTCCAGCAACCAAACAGTAAATAATACTCCAATCAAGGAACTACCACTCAGACAAACAATGAAACTGCAAGCAATAGTCTAATCAAGAAACTACCAAGAAGAAGGCAACTGAAAGGGCAAACCATTGTATATAAACAAAGCACTGAATATGTTACCTAGTTGAGTAATGAAACATTTGCCAGCAAAAAAACAAGCTCCTAGATCACCAAGGACTTCACAGGTCAGCCCTGTGTTATAAATATTTTCTTCATTGGAATCTGTTATATCTCCTTTTTTTATGACTCTGCCCATTCAATCTCATTCTCAACAACATTCTGCACTTGTGGCTACTATCATCACTGGTCAGGTTGGTTACTGTGCCACACTATGATCTTCCCACAAATATTTTAATTATTTTTTCAGATTCCACTCTTCTTCAATATGCTGATGTCATTTTCTCTGGAATCTTTTTTTTTCAGTATCACCATTCTAACCTTTAGCACTGACTTTGCAAGTGGGAGAAGGAACCGGATTTAGAAAGTGTATAAAGAACTGAATAATCCATATAAATATACAGTTATTGTATATTTTGGGTGGTTTATATCACAATACATATTTTAATATATGAGCATTCTCTACCACTCTGACTCATATGTACAAGCAATGGCCAGTTGAAGAAGGAGATCTTGGAGACGCAACTTGAAGGGTATGGATGATTGATGCTTTTGGGGAGATCTTTGCAACTGAACTTCAGGCTGAGACAAAAACAGAATTGTTTGGCCCCCAAGAGTGGCGCCTGCTTCAGAATTCCTCCTTTTTCAGCCAAGAAACATATATCACTGTTCATGAATTCACTTGACACTAAATAGAGAAGTTCAGATTGACAATTTCTTCTCTTTCTTGTCAGGTCTCTTCTCAACATTATTCATTACTATTTGGTTCACTGTGACATTTTCTTATACAGGAACCTGGAGGAAGTCGGGTGATAGTCCACCACAGCCTTCTGCAGCCAAATTACCATCTCTTCATGAGGAGCTATTTTTTTTAAAAATACCCTAAATTGATGCTGATTATTTCGCTGGAATACTTCACAAGTCAGCCTTGTATTTATCGTCCACTTTGGTATTTTCTCAATGGCCCTTTATTTGCTTGCTGGCTTTTTGCTGGAGATGGAGTACAAGAACTGGACTTAAAAATAGTTTCTTTGTGTTTCTTTCAGAGTTGTTGGGAAATCCATTATGATGACTAATATCAACATCTAATTATAACAATATGGTATTGCTCATAGGAATGGGCTCTGTTCAATTGCTAAAAGAATGGTATAGACAACACTTGACTTTCTCACATTCCTTGTATGCAATTCAGAAATCCTTCAACTGTACAAGTACTAAATATATGAATTCCTCAGGCATTGCAAAGCCTATCCCCATATTTCCGGGGGGCGGGGGGAGCCTTATTTTTCAGGTGATTTCCTACAAAATATACAAATGATACTGCAGTGCCAATGCATAAGCTAGGATAATTAACTGAAATGATTTTCCCCCCCATCATTGTAGTTTCTTGTCTTTCTTGTTCTTTAATTTAAAGAATGACAAGAAAGAGAAACAGATAGCAAACTTAATTATATCACTGCAGTTTCTTGTTTTATTTTTTTATTACTTAGTAGGAAAATGTTTACACACGGCTTCCAATTGTACAACATCCCAAAGCAGTTTATAATACCCTTAAATATTCTCGAGTTGAAACCGGTCTCTGCTTTATAAACAAACAAATTAATAAACTCTACTAAGCCTAACATTTGGCAGGACATAGCCAAATTTGTCTCAGATCAAAAGCCAATGAAGTTATATATAACTGAAATATTTAATGAAGAGTATGAATAAAAGAAGCTTAACAGAGTTACTTGGTTGAGTTGGTTTACTTGGTTGAGACTCCATTAGGAAATCCTGGAGTTGTAGGCTGAAGTAGGACACTAAAAAAAATACCCTATAAGGAAACAATTCCTATTGTCCTATATTCTACCAATATTCAATGCAGTCATAATGAATAATACTCAATTTGTAGGAAGTTTTACATGAGAAGCAGAAATATTAAACAGAACTATAATAACTGGACTAGACTAATATTTCAGGATGAACTCTCTTATTTTGACTTGGAAATGGAGTTAGAAAAAGCCAGAGCATATAGGGGTGTTTACAGGATGTGGTTAAAACAATCAAGATGGTAACATGTATATATATGTTAATAAGTGTTATAAGTTAGATTAAGAAATAAGAGTATAAATGAATAGAATGGAGAAGTAATTGATATAGCCATAGACTTTATTAAGCAGTGTTAACTTCATTACAGAATTGTTGTAAAAAATGGAAATTTTGTTTTAAATGTTGAAATGTTGAATAAATAAATTAATAAAAAAGATGCCATCAGTGCTCTGTCAAATATTTATATGAGTTACACATAAAGAGTAGGTTGAGTTTCAATCACACTATAACACTTAATGGAATTCACTACCATAAGAGATGGTCATTATCTTGGATTAGTTGAAAAAGGGGCTGGATACTTTCAGGGCAGATAGGAATATCAAAAATTATTAGGCTTAAGACTCAATATTATCTTTGAATTGAGGCACTATGGAATAATAGAGAGAGAGGAGCATGTCTGGATCTCTTGCTTTGAAGCCTACAGACACAGGGGGTCATTTGATTGGTCACTATGAGAAACAAAATGCTAAGCTAAGACACCTTAACAATAAAAGAGAATATCTGTAGGGGATTGAAATGGGAGTCCTTGATTCTCTTTGAATTTGGTTGTTTTCTTATAGATGTTTCATTACCCAAATTAGATAACATTGCAGACATTTCATTACCCAAACTAGGTAACATCATGAGGTAGCACTGATGATAGTTTAGGTAATGAAACTAAGAAAGAACCTTGATCTAATAACCCAATATTTCTCAACCGTAGCAACTTTAAGATGCTGGCTAGAGAATTCTGGGGGTTGAAATTCACATATCTTAAAATTGCCAAGGTTTAGAGAGTCTTTAATAGCCTATTCTTATGCTTTTCTTTAGTGCATCAGTTTGAAAATGGGACCAAAATATATTTTAATGGAAGTATAAAAATTAGTATGATAATGATCAGAAGACAAATTTTGTCTTTGATATATATCCTTTTTTTCAGCCTGCGTAAAAGTAACCTGTGCACTGATCTGAGAAAAGCATTTCTTTTTTTCTGTAAATGTCATCCAACTCATAAAGTTAGCTTTTATCCAAAAAAGGTAATAGTGGGAGCAGTCATGCAAAGAAATACAGTTAATACCCACACACACCCACACACAGCACCTCTTTCTGTTAGCAAAGAAAAATTTTATATAGTTTGTACATCAGTCAAGATAAATGACTGGAAAGTAATCACAGGTAGGCACTAAGCAGGCAGATCTGATGAGCAATTGTGTGCTTCCTTGATTTGTTGGTGTACATATTTAGAGTGCATTAGCATGATCCATGTCTTACCTACTGTCCCTTGATAATTTGAAGAATGATGAATACATATCTGATGCTTCTGTGGATGGAATCCATTATGTTCTTTCATCAGTGTAAGAAATTTCCATATTGACCAGGTAACTGCCACCCTCAATGCTTTTCTATACATAGCATGCAAGGGAACCTCACAATTTACTCCATAGTGTTTGATTGTCCTCCCCAAACTATTTTAAAATTGAGAGGATTCAAAGCGGAGGACAGAAAGAACATCACAATGTTGGAATTTTGTAGGATCCCTTTGTTACTGTGCTAAATTCTGTGCTTTGGAGCTAGATAGATTCCTTGTTTTGTCCTCTGGATATTTTCAATTGCCACTCCCATATTCTGTTGTCATTGGCTGTTTTGGCTAAAATTAATAGGAATTGAAGTTTAAATTATATGGAGGGGATCAAGTTTCCCTTCTTTAGCTGTACAATTCAGGTGGCTTCAGCACAGAATCCAGAAATGCAATAATAAGGATGTCTATTCTAAAAAAAGTAGAGAGCCAGTTTGGTGTAGTGCTAAAGGGAAAGAGAAGGGGGTCAGGCTATTTTCCAAAGCACCTGAAGGCCAGACAAGGAATAATGGATGGAAACTGAGCAAGGGGAGATTCAAGTGGAAATAAGGAGAAATTTTCTGATAGTGAGAACAGTCAACCAGTGGAACAGCTTGCCCTTGGAAGTTGTGGAAATTTCATCACTGGAAGGTTTCAAGAAGAGATTGTACCTCTATCTGTCAAAAATGTTGTAGGGTCTGCTTGGGTGGGGGTTGGATTAGATGACCTACAAGATCCCTTCCAACTCTGTTAATCTGTATTAACAGAGCATCATGGTAGAAACGAATGAGTACTAACCTCAGTTTTGGCATGAAGGCAGCTGGAGGACTTTGGGTCAGTTCATCTCTCCCAGTCCTAGGAAGAAGGTAATGCCAACCCAGATCTGAAATCTTGCCCCCCCCCTCCCCCCCAAAAAACCCGTGCAAGCTTTAATACAGGCAGACCTCAGGAGTCAAGATGGCGTGACTCTCTTATATATGAGATAGGCAGGTTAAGTATTAGGGAAACAACACTAGAGTTGTCTGTCCAGAAGAATTCATTGCTAGGAACTATTAAGATATTGCATAAGACCCTCATATTCCTAGGTAGAGACCCAAGATTAGAGCTCAGTGATTAGAATGCAGTACTTCAGGCAAACTCTGTCTACTGCCAAGAGTTTGATCTTGACTAGCTCAAGGTTGATTCAGTCTTCCATACTTCTGAAGTCGGTAAAATGAGGACACAGATTGTTGGGGGCAATATGCAGACCTAGTAAGCTTCACAAAGAGTGCTCTAAAAGCACAGTGGGGTGGTATATAGTCTAAGCCCTTTGCTTTTGCTGTTAAGGAAGACAAATACTATCCAAATTAGAAGTGATATTTTTACATACATACATACATACATACGTACATACATACATACATACATTTTAAATACAGAAGTTGTGTTTGCGCTAGAAGCTAAATCTTAGAGGGTTCAGGGCAGTGGTGGGATTCAAATTTTTTTACTACTGGTTCTGTGGGGGTGGCTTCGTGGGCATGGCTAGGTGGGTGTGGCAGGAAAAAAAATCCCCATTCCCTCAGGAACTGGGCATGGCTAGTCTGGTGAAGAGAAGGACCAGGGGAGACATGATAGCAGTGTTCCAATATTTGGGGGCTGCCACAGAGAGGAGGAGGGGTCAAGCTATTTTCAAAAGCACCCGAAGGCCAGATAAGGAATAATGGATGGAAACTCAACAAGGAGAATTTAACCTGGAAATAAGGAGAAACTTTCTGGCAGTGAGAACAATCAACCAATGGAACAGCTAACCCTCGGAAGTTGTGGGAGCATTATCACTTGAGACTTTCAAGAAGAGATTGGACTCCCATCTGTCAGAAATGGTGTAGGGTGTCCCGTTTGGGTGGGAGGTTGGACTAGATGACCTACAAGGTCTCTTCCAACTCTGATTACCTATTATCTGTTAAAATCCCCAATCTCTCCCCACTCCACTAACCTACTTTCCAGTTCCATTCTCCTGTGCAGGGCAACAAAAGAAGACCCAGCTGATCAGCTAGGACTTGAGAGGCAGAGAATAGTTGGGGGTGGGGCCAGTCAAAGGTAGTATTTGCCAGTTCTCTGAACTACTCAAAATTTCCACTACCAATTCTCCAGAACTGGTCAGAACCTGCTGAGTACCACTCTGGTTCAGGGTGTAATGCACAGCAGAAAAAATCGGCAAGTAAGCTACAGTTAAATGAACCATAAACAAGAATATTGTGTGTTCACAGCTGATGTATAGCTAATAATAAGCAGGGGAATTCTACAGATACTTAACTGTAAATAACTTGCAAGAATGGAGTTTATTTTGCTTCAGAAGTTTATTAACTGTAGCATACTTTATCCTGTTATGCATGTTAAAGCTACAGATGAGATTGTGTTGTGGTTGCAATTATTATTGGGCTTTGGAGAACTTTAGTTGAAGCTAATGCTGCATAATGTAGTTTTGACCAAAATTTATCAAAAGGAAAAAACAGTATGTATTTATTTTATTTATTTTATTTGTCAATTGCTTACAAGATAATAGGTATAAGTAAAAACATAGTTATGAATACATGGATACATATAAGAAAAATATATATAAAAGAAACAATAGGACAGGGACGGTAGGAACTTGGTGCGCTTATGCATGCCCCCTACAGACCTCTTAGGAAATAAATAAATAAATAAATTATTGGTTGGGCTTGGTTGTGCTCAGATTGGTCTCAGTTGCTGGGGGATTTGAGTTGGTGAGCTGTGATCTTGCTGTTTGGCTTTGAGTTCGTGGTCGTGCTGCATCTTCATAGTGGGTGTCGGTTTGCTTCATGTATGGCTCGGAGGGATTTGAAGTGGGTAGTGATGCAGCTGCAGTGCAGCTTCTGGTCCATGGTCGTGTCTCATCTTCTGAGTGGGTGTGAATCTGTTTTCTACATGGAAGTGTGGTGGTGGCATCTTGTGTGGCTCTCATGGGTGTGGGTCTGGTGTCATTCTTCATGTTAGGTACTCGTCTGTTCATGAGGGTGGGTTTCCAAATGGCTGGAAGGCGGGAGGTGTCATCTCGTTTGTTCATGCTGTGTGGGCGTTTTTCTATCTCTATGGCTTCTCTGATTATTCTGCTGTTGAAGTGTTCGGTTTTGGTGATAGTTCTGGTATTTTTAAAGTCAATTTCATGTCCTGTGGCTTTGAGGTGTTGGACCAGGGAAGAGGTCGTTTCTTCTTTTTTGATTGAGTTCTTATGTTCTTCAAACCCCTCCGAGCCATACATGAAGCAAACCGACACCCACTATGAAGATGCAGCACGACCACAAACTCGAAGCCAAACAGCAAGATCACAGCTCACCAACTCAAATCCCCCAGCAACTAAGACCAACCTGAGCACAACCAAGCCCCCACCTGAACAGAACACGCCTCCAACCAATCAGAACACGGCCAACCCCCCAACCAATCAGAACACAGCCAAGCCCCCACCCAATCAATTCCCACCCCCACTAGCAGTTAAAAGGAAGAAGCAGCTGCAATCTCACATCACTCTGAGAAGCAAGAGCTGAAGACAGAAGCCTGAAGATGATGAATGAGACTTCATCGAAACATTGCCTAGATACTTGAATCTTACGCTGGAGAAAACCCGAACAACCAAAGATATATATATATATATATATATATATATATATATATATATATATATATATATATATATATATATATATATATATATATGGCATTTGTCTTTGTTCGGGTATTTTCCCATGTCATTGTAGTTGTGCTTTTAAAGTTGTAGCAACGCTTTTGGCAGAATCTCATCTGCCATCATCGGCTTCTGCCGAAGCGTTGCTACAACTTTAAAAGCACAACTACAATGACGAGGAAAATACCCGAACAAAGCCGAATGCCATACATGTAAGTACCGCAAAAACTTAAGAATATATATATATATATATATATATATATATATATATATATAGTATTCAGCTTTGTTCAGGTATTTTCCCACGTCATTGTAGTTATGCTTTTAAAGTTGTAGCAATGTAAGTTTATGTGAAGAACAGGAGGTATAGTAATAATGAATGATATAATTTATTTATTTGATTAATTTATATTGCTGCCTATTCACCCATGGCGACTTTTACACAATGTAAAACCATATTTAAAACAAAAAGTAAAAGTAAAAAACAATAAAAACTAACAAAAAGAATCAAATAAATTAATTAAGTACAATAGAACAAAATCTGGAAAATAGAAAAAAAAAATCACCTCAAAACTCCCATCCCTCCGTCCTGACGACAGCAGATCACACTAGCTATTTCATGGGCTCCATCCCTTTCTGGGTTCCCCAGGCCTGCTCGCAGAACCAAGTTTTCAGTACCTTTGGGGGGCCGTTCTAATCTCTGGGGGAATGATATTACAGAGAGAGGGAGCCATCACGGAGAAGGCCCTTCTTTTGGGCCCCACCAGGTGTATCTCCCTCAGGGATGGGACCCGCAACATTCCCTTCCTGCCTTCTCTGATGGGTTGGGTAGATGTGACCGGCAAGAGACGTTCCCTCAAACTTCTGTTTTGCAGGGCTTCGGCGGCAGGCAGGAACTTCCGATCGTGTGTGGTTTCTGCCTGAGCTCGCCGCTGGAGCACCCCGAGCCAGCTGGTTTCGGGGCTAAGCCACCCCGTAGAGGTGGTGAAGAAGGGGGAGATCACCAGCAGGATTGAGGAGAGCCGCATCTCTTCTCCTCAGCTGGTCAAACTCCCTTTCCCGGTAGGAGCGGTGGTCAGAAATGGCCACCTCAAAGAAGCACTCAACCGGAAAAGAAAGTGCAGGAGGAAGATAAGAAGTAAAAGTTTTGGCTGACCAGGATAAAAAGCAACAACTAAGGTACCCTGGAATTTAAATTTTATAAAAGATAACATCGCTCCCAAAGAAGAGTCAGAAGCAGTGAAAGAAAGGGAAAAGGGAAAGGTTTTTTTTCTTCTCTCTCCTTCCTCACATTGACAATGAAGAGAGCTGAATAAGAAATTGGAAAAATCCGCTTTGGCACCAACAATTAAGCTTAAAATATGCTGCTTTCAAAAAAGATGTTTTATGTTTTTATGTCTTATGTTTTGTTTGTTTATGTTTGTTTTCAAAAATCAATAAAATTTTCAAAAAAAAAAAGAGATGTTCCCTCAGATAACCCTGTCACAAGCCATGAAGGGCTTTAAAGGTGATAACCAGCATCTTGAATTGCACCCGGAATCAAATACATGTTTATGCTATAGAAGGGATGTCAAACTGGTGGCCTGAGGATTGGATGCATCACATGCCCAGCCCAGCTCTACAAAGGCAAAAAAACATCATGATACATTACAATGCATCATGTGATGAGGTTGAGTTTGACACCTGTAATATATAGTGATAAGGGGTATCAAAAAAGTCAAGATGGCTTCTGCAGCTACACAGTCAAGATGCAATGAACTCTGGGAACTGAAGTGCCAATATTTTGGCAGGATACCAGGCTGGACAAAGCTGCTACAGAAAATATTTAGGGGTTAGACCAGTTGATCTCAAATGAGATTGTCTGATCTTTACTTTAGAAAACCCTCTTTATCACAACATCAGATTGTGATTTTATGGATTTCAAAGGGTTATTTTTAAAAAAACAACAACCTTGTGATGGAAGACAGCCTCTTCATCATTTCCTTCATTAAAATTATATTGCTTTTTTTTTTTACAGTCAACTCCAGTTTGTGCTCTGGTGCCACTGCTCACAGAGGTATTGTCTTTACTACATTTCTCTAGAGAGGAATTAACAAAATATTACTGATTTGTTAAAGATGACCAATTATGGGAAGATAATACAAGTAGATGAAAGTTCAAAGACTGTAGCTATTGTTTTTTATATTATGGTGACTTGTTCATCTTTCACATCAAAGTGAATATGCTCAGAGTGATTCCCCCCCACCCCCAATTTTTCAATTATTGAGGCAATAGTGGGTGTCAACTGGGTTTCCCTCCAGAAAATGACAATCATCCACAGCCACCTTTCATAATTTCAAAGCCAACTGGTTTATCTGTAAAAGTGAACACACATCTAATTCAGAATATTTATTACTGTACGTTTATTGCTCTGCATAAAGGGGCACTCACTAAGCATTTATGATTATTAGGGCTGTTAACTGATTAAATAATTTTTTTCATAATATGACAAATTAGCATTTAGAGAGCATTTTACCGAGGCAAATTAGCATTCCTCAAACCTCTTTCCAAGACTTCAGAAAACTGCACAGAGAATCTTTTTTTGACAATTTAAACTCTGCCTCTTATGATTGCCAAGAATGGAGACATTGGGTTCCATGCCTGTTTCAACACCTTGGCTAGCCCTACCCAACTAATATTCATCCATTGGTGAAAAAACTCTGACACCGAGGCTCCTTCTGCTTCATAATTCATATGGACCTTAAAGGAGTTGACTATTCTTCCTATTTCTCATCCACTTCCAACAGAGAGACAACCCAATAATGACTGTTTCTCTTAAACGCAAGACAAATCCTTGCCACATTTCCATAAGATACATATTTTTTTCTTCTCATCTTCTCTTTTTATTGCCAACAAAATTATACATTCTGAAATTATATTGTTCTGTCAATGCTATACTTGGCTTCAGTTAACTAGTTTAGAGTGTCTCAAAATGCACTAAAAAGATTCATTTTGGTGTAGTGATATATAGCCAAGCTGCTTTCGTGATACAAGGAGAACCAGTGTGTTATAGTGTTTAAGTTGTTAGTGTAGGAAGGAGTCTCAACTAAAGGCTGAAGCTTTAAGCCCCATAAAGTGTAATGGGTGGCTTTGGATAAGTCACTTTTTGTAACTTATACCACAGAGTTGTAATAGAGGAAAATAGGAAGAGTATATATACTTGACATACTTCATCCACAATGGACAAAGATACAAACAGATAGAAGGAGCATCCATGGAATCACCCCTCTCACCCATCATCGCTAACCTATACATGGAACACTTTGAAAACAACGCTCTAGACAAATCCGAACACAAACCCAAACTCTGGCTCAGATATGTAGATGACACTTTTGTAATTTGGCCACATGGGAAAGAAAAACTGAACAACTTCCTCACACATCTTAAAAACCCACACCCCAATATACAATTCACCATGGAAACAGAAACCAACAACCAACTTCTCTTCCTGGACTTCCTAATTTACAAAAAACCCAATGGCTCCCTAGGACACACTATCTACTGGAAAAAACACACACACACACACCAACTGCTACCTAAATGCACGATTCCATCACCACCCTGCACAGATCAACTCCGTAACTAAGACCCTCATCTCCAGAACCAAACGCCTAGCTGACAAAGACCACCTGAGAACAGAACTACACACCCTCACCAACGTATTCATTTCCAACGGATTACAAAGAAATACTATCACCAATCTAATCCAAAAAGAGATACCCCCAAAAAACCAAGACACAGAACAAGACAACAGTATCATACTCCTCCCCTACATCAAAGGCACCACAGATAAAATCAGCAAAATTCTCCACAAACACAAAATCAGGACAGCCTTCAGCACTGATCAAAAAATAGTCAACATCCTAAGAAGCCCCAAAGACAAGACCCAGCTAGAAAACCAAGGAGTTTATGAAATACCATGCAACAATTGCCCAGCCACATACATTGGACAAACCAACAGGAGAATAAATGCACGCATCGCAGAACACAAAAACACAGTCAGAAGAGAAGAAAATACTTCCTCCCTCTTCCCGCACCTTAAAGCCACAGGACATGAAATTAATTTCGAAGGAACCAAATTAATATCCAACATTAAGCACTCCAGCAAGAGAATAATCAGGGAAGCCATTGAGATAGAGAAACGCCCCCATAACATGAATAGACAGGACAATACCTCCCGCCTACCAGACATCTGGAAGCTAGCCCTCACCAACAAATGAGTCCCAGCCATGAAAACCAACACCAGACCCAAAACAACATGGGACACCACTGCCAATCCCCTTCATCAAACCCAGGCCCAAGCCCATCCAAAAAATGAAGGACAACCACCATCCAGAAAACAGACCACGGCTGCTTTGCCAGCTGTCGCACCCTCCGACCCCAAAACCAAACAAGCTGACACACGCCAAGAACACAGACCCAGATCCCAAACTCGAAGCCAGCTAAAACCCAGAATGCTACATCACAGCCACCCGCTCAGAATATCACATCAGAAAACTCAGGAAATTACACGACAAGAACTCAAGAAGTTGCAACACAGCAAATGACCCAGGATATCACAGCACAAGACCAAGGATACCACAGCAATAAGTCTCACAAGGTCATCACACAACCCATTATCCAAGCCGTTACTACACAGGAGGCTAATGGAAAGAGATCAAAACACAAACAACCCAGGAGATTACAATGCAGGACCCAGGATACCACAACAAAAGAACTTGCAAGCCCATCACATGACCCATTACCCAAGTCATTAAAACACAAGAGGCTAATGCAAAAAGATCACTACAAAACAAACGACCCAGGAGATTACAGCACAAAATCCAGGATATCTCCAAAACAAAACTCACAAGGCCATCACACAGTCCATTATACCAACATCAACTCTATCAACCAATCAAGAGGCAGCAGCGCAGCCAACCAGCCCAGCACACCAGCCCCCACTATCAGTATTTATAGAGAGACAGCAGCTCCGATCACACACTGCTTGCACTGGCATGAAGCCAAAAGCACCAGCTTGAGGACGGTGAGTGGGACCTCGCCGAAACATCACCAAGATACTCTTAATTTTACACGGGAAAAGACCCGAACACATCTAGACCTACATACCTGTACCCGTGAAAATCTACAAATATATATATTTGTTTTCTGAGGTTCTCGCGGGTATTTGTATGTGGATCTTTGGTTATTTGGGTTTTCTCCCACGTAAAATTGGAAGTATCTAGGCAACGTTTCGATGAAGTCTCATTCATCATCTTCAGGCTTGTGTCTTCTCACTCTGAGAAGCACAGAGCTGAAGACACAAGCCTGAAGATGATGAATGAGACTTCATTGAAACGTTGCCTAGATACTTCCAATTTTACGCAGGAGAAAACCCGAATAACCAAAGATCCATATATATATATATATATATATATTCTTAAGTTTTTGCGGGTACTTACATGTATGGTATTCAGCTTTGTTCAGGTATTTTCCCATGTCATTATAGTTGTGCTTTTAAAGTTGTCGCAATGTTTCGGCAGAATCTCATCTGGCATCATCAGGCTTCTGTATTGTGTTTGTCTGTGAGTCAGACTTTTACAGTTGTTTCAGTTTTAAATTTGGGGCAAGCCTACTGATGTGCCAGAATGGTTTTTTTCTTCATCCTGATTGGTTGGGAGCCTTGGTCTGTGTTTATTGGTCTTGGAGTTTGCTGTGTTCTGCTTGATTGGTGTTTCTAATGTCTTCAGTCTGTTTTGTGGCTTTTTTTGTCTTGTTTTTTGTATGTATGTATGTATGTATGTATATATGTATATGTATGGAACTTCTATATATGGTGGCACTTCTAGATCATTCAGACAGAATAACAGGCACTATCAAATCAACCAGACATTGTGGTAGTAGATGAAGAACTAACAGTAGTGTTAGATGAAGTAGTGCCAAGTGATAGCAACATCAGGCAGAAGGAATATGAGAAACTGGAGAAGTACCAGGGCATGAAGATGGAACAGGTGAGGTTATGGAAAGTAAAGGCCAACAACATCTCAGTGGTAGTAGCAACATTTTGGGCTATGACTCCTAAACTGGGTGAATGGTTCTAATAGATCCCAGTAACAGCTCTCTGACAAAAGGAAACCAGTCAGTGGTGGGATTCAAATTTTTTTACTACTGATTCTGTAGATGTGGCTTGGTGGGCATGGCAGGGGAAGCATACTGTAAAATCCCCATTCCCTCCCACCCCACTAACTTGCTTTCCAGTTCTGTTCTCCTGTGCAGGGCAACAAAAGAAGACCCAGCCAATCAGCTGGGACTCAGGAGGCAGAGAATAGATGGGGGCAGGGCTATTTCAGAGGTGATATTTGCCAATTCTCCGAACTGCTCAAAATTTCCGCTACCAGTTCTCCAGAATTGGTTAGAACCTGCTCATTACCACCTCTGCAACCAGTGCTGGGAACAGTTTGGATCCTGCGTGGAATCATCACATTTCCAGGAATCTGACAAAGGACGTGAGATGTAGGTGATTTTTACCACCAGATTGTTGATTATTAATATTTTATCATATTTTAAATATGGGCATTATTTGTTTAATAATTAGAGATAGGTTGTGGTATTGTTATTATCACTGTACTAAAAATAAGCTAGAGATAATTTCTTTTATATTTTTATATTTTTTGTCATTTTTTAAATCACTCCTATTACTCTCTTCCCCTTTTTGCTTTTATGTTAGTCCATGTTAGTCTTTAATAAAAATACCATGAAAAAAAGAATGCAGACAAATAATAGCCAACATGAAGCCCTGTATTGAGGAAATTGATACACAATTTTCAATGTCCTTGGTACGAAACAACATTTTCGTTTTTTCCTCCTTTTCATCTGTGATGTACTTCTGGGTTAAACTATTCATTATCTGATTATCTTCAAATTGCATTTTGCAGCCTCTCAGACTAGATTTATTTATCAACTTTATAGGATGGCTATCAAGTGCATCCTTTTATGATACACATTTTTGACTGTACAGATGCTATTTAATGTTTGATCTATGGGTTATTTTTTGTGATTATTACAAGAAGGTATCAATACACACTTAGTCTGGTATTTTGGGAAAACCCACTTGTGGTCTAACATTTTTTTAAATTTAATAATAGCATCAAACAAATGGAAGTCCATTGTTAAATTCTTGGTATCAGATATTGCATTAGGTATGAAGGTATTATTGGTTAACTAGGCAAAACCTTTAATTGACTTACTTTGGTTTTATGAATGGTTTAATAAAGTTGTCCAATGATGTGGATTCAAAGCAGGAAATGTGATCTGGAGTGTGCCCAACATGAACATAGCACCTGGAAGGGACATCTGAAATTCAATGAAAGTTTTTCCCAATGGCATGTGCAGGCAAAAGCTATATGAACCTAGGAAAAGATGTTGACTTAAGATGTTCCTGATAACTTCTGTATGCAAGTCAACATGCACTCTCCATCACAATTAGACATTATTATTTACACATGGGGATTTGGATATTTCTGGTTCATTGTGTTTCATTTTTCTGCAGTTAGGGTTGCAACCATTAAGAGCCATGGTGGCATTATGGTTAGAATGCTGTACTGCAGGCTATTTCTGCTGACTGTCAACTGTCTGCAATTTGGTAGCTTGAATCTCACCAGGGTCAAGGTTGACTCAGCCTTCCATCCTTCCGAGGTCGGTAAAATGAGGATCCAAAATTGGTGGGGGTAATATGCTGACTCAGCAAACCATTTAGAGTGGGCTGTAAGGCACTGTGAAGTGGCATATAAGTCTAAATGCTATTGCTATTACAGCTGAAATATGTGGAAAAAGAGTCAGAACTATCAGAATCGAAAAAGCTGCTCAGATGAGAAGTGGAATGTCTTCAAAGAAAAATGAAGTCCGGTCACTTTTTGAAAAACCACCTTTGGAACAGCCGTGACCTGGACGACTGAGAAACTCCACAGACATCAGCAAAAAGAGCTTGGTGTTGATATTTCAAATCCATCATCTGTTTTAAATAGCAGCCTGCTTGATGAACAGCCATGGAAAACTTAGAAGCTTCCAAAGGAATAGTGATAGTTTAATAAAAAAAATGTCAAGTTCACAAGTCACAAGTTCAAAAGCCCAGTTCGTATGATTGGAACCCATCCTATATTCTGTCTATAAAAAGTGTCATTTTTGGATTATTTTCCTCTATTGGTTCACACAGGACTGCTTGATATATATGTTGTTTTTGGGAGCAAACCTGGATTTCCAGCTTCACAAGCTTTTTATTCAATATAGTAGTAAAAACTCAGCATTTTCAGTTCTTTAAAACCTGAGGTGAATAGTGTTTAATCAAAAGATAGCTTTTAGTTTTCTTTTAGGTGGAAGAATACCAACTTAACCTCTGGCTTTTAAGAATGATAGAGATTTACTCTAAGGATCAATGCTCTCTTAAAAAGATTCTTACCATTTTTTATTAACTTGTAGCATTTTTACAAAATGATATCATTTCTATTTAGGGAATCAAGGTTTAAAGAGAACAGACCTTCAGTAGATAATTTCATTGAAGTTTCAGGCTATCAAAGGGATATGTTAGAATTGCTAATAATGAAAGGAGCAGTTACTCAAATCAGCCATATAGTTATAGTACCATCTAATACTGCAGGTGGACTTTCCTTCCTTCTCAAAACAGAAGAAGGACTCCTTTACCACCCAGGAAGACCATCTGGGGATTTTTTCCAAGTTTTCTGATCTATTTGGTCAGCTTCAAAAATAGTAGGAAGAAATTGCTTGTTACAATATCTAAGGGACTACCGCAAAGAAGAGTGGATTAACCCATTTTCCAAAGCACTCAAAGGCAGGATAAGAAGTGATGGATGGGAACTAATCAAGGAGCAACATAGAACTAAGGAGAAAATTCCTGGCAGTTAGAACAATTATTTAGTGGAATGACTCACCTCCAGAAGTTGTGAATGCTCCAATGCCAGAGGCGTTTAAGAAGAGATTAGACAGCCATTTTGTCTGAAAGGGCATAGAGTTTCCTGCTTGAGGGATGGACTAGAACACCTCCAAGGTCCTCCCAACTCTGTTATTCTGTTACAAGGTGGGTGATAGTGGATGATGTGGCCCCACGTCGATCAGATAGGAAACACAACTATTCTACTTTATTTTAAAGTTACATTAGCAGACTCTTGCAAGTCTTAAAGGACAAACCTTCCACCATCTCATTTTACAGCCTGATAATCCTGGTAAGTTTCTGATATTTGTTCTTTGCCTATTATACAGCTGTGGGCTCTCCCTCCCACTTTATTTGAACATTTTCTAGATAGCATCTCTTCTCCATCTTATTTCAAGGTCACTCCCACAGGAGTAGGGTCATGAAATCCTAAATATTTTTGGTTCAACCATACCTATCTCTAAGTTATAAGTAACAGAGCTTAACATTAAGCCAGTTCTGACAGGTTCTGGAGAATCGGTAGTGGAAATTTTGAGTAGTTTGGAGAACAGGCAAATACCACCTCTGACTGCCCCCCCATCTATTCTTTGCCTCCCAAGTCTCAGCTGATCAGCTGGGTCTTCTTTTGTTGCCCTGCATAGAAGAATGGAGCTGGAAAGCAGGTTAGTGGGGTGGGGAGGGAATGGGGATTTTATAGTACCCTTCCTCTGGAGTGGGGTGAAAATGGGGATCTTACAGTATCCTTCCCCTGCCACAGCCACCAAGCCATGCCCACCTAGCCACACCATGCCCACCAAGCCATGCCCACAGAACTGGTAGTAAAAATTTTTGAATACCACCACTGATAAGTAACCCTTTCATCATCTTGTTTTTCTCTTCAGATTCTGTCAAAAGATTCAAAAAACAAAAAACAAAAAACCTACCTCACTCTCCAACCACATAAAATTATAAGCATCATCAAAGTTTTCATGAGGTCTTAATTAATAAAATGGTAAAATATGGGCTTGACTACACAACTGTTAGAGGGATTTAATCTTAGCTAGCTGATTGCACTCAGAGAATATTAATAAATGGCACCACATCAAATTTGAGAGGAATATAAAGTAGAGTGCCCTAGGCCCTGTGTTGTTCAACCTTTTTATTAATGTCTTGGATGAAAGGGTTGAAAGAATGATTATCAATTTTTCAGATGATGCAAAACTAGGAGTGATTAATGAGGGAAAAGATCTAGATAGACTTGAAACTAGGCCAAAACTTAACAGGAAGATATTTAATAGGGAGAAACACAAATTTCAGCATCTGAGGAGGAAAAAATAGTCACAATTATGGGGTGGTATGAGACCTGTCTTAGCAGTACAACATAGGGAAAGCATACAGACATCTCTGCTGTCTTCTTGAAATATTGTATGTAGATCTGGACAGCATAATCTAAAATTGGACATTGGAAAACTATCATGAATTCAGGAAAGGGGTGCTAGAGAGGTATGGAGAAAAAACTGGAAACCAAGTCCTATTATAAATAGTTTAAAAAGCAGACTATATTTAAACTTAGAAGAGAAAGTAAAGTCTTAACTGGACTGCTGTCTTCACATAATTAAAACATTATCACTAGCCTTCTGTTGCTTCAGAGAGCAAGACAAGAATCAATGGGTTGAAACTACAGGGAATAGATTCATGATAGATCCCAGAGTGATCATCCAGTTGAATAGGTTGCCTCATTCAGTGATATGTTGACTTCACTGGAGATCTTCAAAGGTTGAATAGCATCTGCCTGAAAATCCTTCAGCTGATCCTATACTTACAGGGGTTGATTGATTGACTCAAGTGCTCCCAACTTTGTAATTCGGAAATGTGTCCAGAAATTGTTATTAGTGTAGAAACAAACCAGTTTGCAGTTTCTCTTCAGAAATATTTCTCTCTCTTTAGAACCGTATCTGAATGAGAACAGAAGGCGGAACAGACAAGAGAATGAAAAGTCCTTTGAACTGTAGAAGACAAGTCACTTTTTAAATATTTCTGTTCATAACTGCAAGAACAAAGCTACATGTCAGGAAAATAAGTTTAGCTAGGATGTATAAATAAGTCATTTTGAACCTTGAAAATTGGGAATATTATAAAATGTATCTGTCAGGAATAGCAAAAAATCTTACATGGAGATGAGTGAGAATTATTCTGCATCTCTGTTTTCTGTGAGAAATTATAAGGCTTAATTAGAATGCCATTTATCCCAATTAATCCAAATAATTGGTTTGTCTTAATTAAGAATTTATTCATTTACTTATTCTATTTATTTACAGACATCTTGGGCACTTCACAGTGGAAAGAGTTAATATTTATTCTTCCTAAAACACTTCTTTTGATGTATTAAGATCTTCATGTAAGTAAAATGCAAAATTGCCTCTTTTTAAGTAGCATTTTCCAACGATGTCAGAAAAATGCCTGTGTTATATTGCAATGGATAAAGAAGAACCATTTAGAAAAAAATGTATTTTTGTTTCAACTCATTTTCAGTCACTTTAAGAGAAATAGCTTCTCATAATTCTTTGAAAGAAAAAGAATTTCTGTGAATAGAAATGTGAATAAATTGCAGTGTTCTTGAACATTTTCCATGCTGAATAACCAAGGCATAAAATCCTTCTTTCATTATTTAATTTTCTTTCCAGTAATGTAGTCCTTTCAGGTTTCCCTTAAGAAAAAATAACATAAAGGAATTCCTCCAGGGAGATCTTCTCAGATTGTAGAGTATGATTTTCCAGAAGGCTGGTAAATGAAGGAAAGATTTGCGAAAAAAGAAAACCCTAGTCTAGGCTACTTTTCTACCTCCAGCAATACAATTTAAAAACACTGCCAAGTGGAATTCACCAGAAATTCTCAAACCCCACTAAGAATAAGGGAGAAAAACAGGAGCTAGGAATAAAAAGCTTTTTAGAAACTGTATGGCACAATTTGGCTCTATGTTATTCTGAACCACAATTTTTCATTGTAAAGTAGGCAACAGTTAAAAGAGGCTGAAATTGTACTACATTTGTACACTAATATCCCATTAACTCATTTGGACCTACTTCAAAGCTGACGGGCATAGGATTGCTATGTTATCAAAGCTGTTAAAAACTGCACCAAGAAAAAAGCAACTGACATTCCTGGTGCCACAAAGTCCCAGTTGGTCTCAATTTTTATGAAAGAAAGAAGAAGGAAGAAAGAAAAGAAAGAAAGAGAGAAAGAGAGAGGGAGGGAGGGAAGGAAGGAAGGAAGGAAGGAAGGAAGGAAGGAAGGAAGGAAGGAAGGAAGGAAGGAAGGAAGGAAATTGAAAAAGCCATGCTGTGAAACCAATAGTTACAAATTGGCTTTTCTCCAGTTGGAATTGCTTTTGGCTGCTTTAGATTTTTGGCAGCTTTCATTAAGCGCTTACATTTTCAATTGTTTATTTGCTTTGTTTTGCTTTTAAATGACTTTGAGAGAAAAAGAGATGGAAAGAATTTGGAAGGGACAGAGGTATAATAAGCTCATAAATAGTTTGAAAGGTTATAAACTAACAGTGTAAATACAGGTTGCTACATCAGCTAGTCCAGGTTGTAGCAAAACCTGGATCAAACTGTGCTGTACAAGAAACTCCTGAAGATAACAGCAGATTGAAGCAAAATTAGAAAACAGGTTGTCTGGTAAGAAGATCAGCAGTAGATTAAAATTTCTCATTTCCTTGAAATTTTACAGGACAAGGAAGGTTTTATTTTTCTAACCCCCTTCTCATATGACATTTTTTGAATTTCAAATTCAAGTTTTGGGGCCTGTGGCTTTTTTTTTTTTTAGAGTAACTTATAGATGCAAAGTAATAAAGGGTCTTTTTATTTTGCTTTGCTTTGTTCTCTACAGTCTCATGAGCAGCCCTCAGTTCAGAAGTGGGATTCTTCTTGTTTGGCCCGGTTTGGCTGAACTGGTAGCTCCAAAGATAATCTGGGAGTGATTTGCTCTTACGATCATCTGCTGGGTCACCCACCTGTCCCAGCTCCATACTGACCTTTATTTCCTGCTTTTCAACTTCAGCTGCACCGTGTCACCTGTTGAAGTTACAGGGAGAGTGCAAGAGAAGGTCAGTAGAAAAGCCTCTGCACGCACACAAAGGCATGCGTGTGCACAAAGCAGGCCCACCAAGCCACACCCACCGAACCGGTGATAAAACAATTTGAATCCCATCACTGCCCCAGTTCCTGATAAGAACAAGCACAATGGAAGGAATGTCTTCTTCATTTCTTTCCTTTTGGGTCATTACTTATTTAAGAACCAGAATTCTGCACCAAACCCAAGTTAGCTGGCATTTTCTTCTCTTGGGGCATTTGAAAGCAATGTATTTTCCATCAAACTGAGTCAACCTAATTCCAATGGATGGAGGAGCAAGGTCCAGTGGATGCTGAGACAAGATTTGTTGTTCTTATTGTAGCTCAGGTGAAAGTAGCTGATAGCTCTCTAGATGTTGCTGAACTTCAATTCCCAGAATTCCTAAGCAGCCAATCGTGATGGTATAGCTTAGTAATGCCTTCTGTTTGGGTGTCAACTCATATCCCAAGTTGATAGGGCTGATTATGGAATACAGCCTAGACAACTGTAAGACATGTGGACTTAGCTGGCTGGCAAACTTTACGAGATGAAGTCCATATGTCTTAAAATGGCCAAGATTGAGAAATACTGGAATAGATACACTAAGATCTTTAGAGGAGTTGCAAGATCCAATTGCTACTTTAGCACACTTTCATCTGCTTGAAGTATCTAAGACTAGCCTTCACCCATGGTAATTCACCAGAAGCCATACCTTACAGAGATTTTTTTAAATCTGAGTGGAAAAATGCCAATAGGATGGGAGGAAATAGCTTCCAAAAATATGCCATGTGAAAATGATATATCAACAAGATTAAAATCTGTTCTCATTAGATGTTTTGATTTTCCTTCCAAAGTGATGGTGTCACCACTGAAGAAAACTTCTATTGTGTTGTAACTTTTTATTTTGCTTCATTTCAGCTTTTAGATTTAAATCCATATGCATCCAAGGAAGAGGACAAACCATTTTCAGGCAAGGTACCTCCAAACAAGCTAACTTATAATATGCATCTAAAACCAGGGACTCATGACTTCCATGGAATTTTAAAATTGACAAATTTTATAAAAGGTTTTATGGCAGAAAAATTATCATAAAACATTTGCTGGGGTCAACTCCTGAGGTTTGAATGTACTGTTTGATTTATTAGGGGTTGTTTTCAAGGCAAATACATTTCTGAAGGTCTCACTGAATTTTAAAGAATTTTCCAATGAAAGCAGTCCATTAGAAGCTTTGCCACAGTGGAAGGAATCTGGTAAGGAGGTTATCCCTTCTCTAGTAAAGTGGCAGATGGTTCCACAGTTGGATCAGCCAACAAGGAATATCAAGAAGAGGAGAATCCCTGATTTTAGATGCATTCTATAAGTTAGCTCCTGCAAGCCCCTTGGACTGGAAGGCAATCAAACCGGTCAGTCCTAGAGGACATCAACCTTGATAACTCTTTAGAAGGTCAGATCCTGAAGATGAAACTCAAATACTTTGGCCACCTAATGAGAAGGAAAGACTCATTGGAGAAGAGCCTAATGCTGGGAACGATTGAGGGCAAAAGAAGAAGGGGATGACAGAGAAAGAGGTGGCTGGATGGAGTCACTGAAGCAGTAGCCCTGAGCTTAAATGGACTCCAGAGGATGGTAGAGGACAGGAAGGCCTGGAGGAACTCTGTCCATGGAATCATGATGGTTCGGACATGACTTTGCAACTAACAACATAAATTAACTCATTACTAGTTCTTGCCTGAGAGTTGTGAAGGAAGGAGAAATGATGAAAATCTACATTACATATGAAAAAAAAAAACCTATGGGATGGGTCACAGTTTATCCAGTTTATATTTAACATTCCATGTGTAATGCACCTTTATTGGTGAGGGATTTTTTTTTCACAGGATTGAATTCTGGATCATCATGAATTCTCTTTAGACCATCCTACAGACCTGATATGATCTAACACAAATGTGAACAATGACAGAGCTAAGAAAATTAATAACTGGAATGGAAAGGGGACTTCATCCTTAGGATTATGTTGCCGCATTCATCACTGTCTGAGGTCTGCAGGAAGGACATTTATTTACTCTTCTTGCATAGTGGAAATAAACCAAAGATTCCGAAGCAATTGTACATCAGCAGCTTTTTCTTATCCAAGAAAATGAAACTTGGTTCATGACTGAGGGATTTCACATATTGCCCTGCAGGACCGCTGCATTAGAAATCCAAAATTGAATGTATGGAAGATAGAAACAGGGTCAATAGATGTGATTTTTGAGCAACTTTCTCTAGTCATCATTTGAACAACCTTATGTGTGTATGCATGGCCTAACCAAAATAGTTGTTTAAGTGTGATTCAAAATGTAAAATATAATGAAAACATAGTGCAGAGATTACTTTGAGATTTACATTTAAGCTATAGATCGTTCTGTTCTGGGTCACTTGGGGGTATATGGATCTGAATTCTTGCTGAATTATTTACTATATGAAATAGATGGAAATTGTTTCATATGGATGTACTTTACAAGAACTTCGTACTAGTATGAGGGAAGAAGTGACACCAATTTCCACAGAAATAAATACATCTTTTTACAACATAGATTTAAAATAAGTATCTTTTGAAATTTTTTCTATCTTAGAGACGTAATGAAAATTGCAATGAAAATGGGTCACATGGTGAAGACAATTTATAGAAAAATTCAGACAGATTAAGAATTATTTATGCAAAGGATATGTATGCTGGTAACTAATAATAATGTCTGTTTATGACAGAAATAGAGCTATCTAAGACCATAAGAGACCAAAAGAGTTCTTTTCTATAAAAGATCATAGTTGTTTATGCAATTCAGAAAAATAATCATAAAATAGCTGCAAATAATTACAAATATAAAAACAGCAAAATGAAATATTTTCCATTCTTACATATTTCTCCACTGCTTCCAAGATGCTATAACTAGAGCAATGTTAACCTGATTTCAGGTATTAAATAAATAAGTAAACAAGCAATATAAGAGAAAAGTATGTAGGTGGATCACAAACTGAACAATGTGGCTATGGAGATTCTCATCCAGGTCACATTGTCCTAAAGGTGCTTTTTCAAAAAGCAACTGGACTTTCTTTGTTTTTGCCTGAAGATGTTTCCCTTCCCACCCAAGAATGATTCTCCATCATTTATTCTGAACTGAACAGAAGAAGCTTCTTGGATAAGATGCAAAACAGCTTCAAACAAAAACAAATAAAATCCAGTTGACTTTTGAAAAAGGACCTTGGGGATTAGCAATGTTAAATTCAGCTGCAAGGGAAAAGTTCAGAGATTTTAGGCTACACCAACAGAAGTATCACATTAGGTTTAAAACAAGATAAATCCAGTGGTGGATTTTGAAATTTTTTCCTACCGGTTCTATTCACGGTTCTATGTGCGCATGCTTTGTGAGTGTGCAATTCACACAAACACCGATCACCAGCTGTTTCTTACCACTGCTCCAAACATCAGCTGTTTCTTTCCATTGTTTTGTACACGCACAAATCACACAAACACTGACCATCAGCTGTTTTTTACCACTGCTCTGACCATCAGCTGTTTTTTACTGCTGCTGAAGCACGCCTAACATGCGATTCGCAAATGCATAAATCACACAAACTATGACCATCAGCTGTTTCTTACCTCAGCTCTGAGCCTCTGACGATCAGCTGTTTCTTACTGACACTGAGGCACACCAAACATGTGATTTGCACACATGCAAACCAGACAAACATGTGACCATCAGCTGTTTCTTACTTCCACTGAGGGCAAATGAGATTAAGACTGACCATCAGCTGTTTCTTAGCTCAGCTGATGCATGGCAATCCGCTCTGCTGCATGAATCAGCTGAGCTAATAAACAACACAATATATGAGAGGTGAGAGGGAGTGGTTGGGTATGGCCAGTCAAAATTCTCCCTATCCGGATGCCAGAACTGGTCCGAACTATTCCTTGCTATCATGTGCTCATTAAGTTCTTCCTAGAATATTGTGTCCAGACCTGTAAATCATGTTTTAGAAAGACGTTGAAAACCCTGAACATATTCATAGGGAAATAATAAAAGGCAGATTAAATGTTGCAGACTATCCTAGGAAAGATTGAGAAAATAATCAAAAATTGTCTTCAAATATATGAAAACCTATCCTGCAGAAAGCAGGACAACATTATTCTGAATTGTTCTAAAAGACAGGTTATAATGAGTTATATTATAGGAAATAAATTTTGGTTAGAACCCAATAGTTAAGACATAATGCCAGAAACTTGCTACAATGAGTTTTAATTCTGTTTTAGGCCAAAGTCAGCCCAGAGACCTTGGGGCATTCACTGTCTTTAGCCCTAAGAAACAAGCAATGGCAAACCACTTCTGCAATCTTGCCTAAAACATAGAATAATAAGGGATCTTGGAGGCCCTCTAGTCCAACTCCCTTTCATGCAGGAGCCTTTATACCATTCTGGACAAAAGACTGTCCAGCCTCCTCTTGAAAATCTCCAATGATGGGGTACCCACAATTTCTAGAGGCAAATGATTCCACTGATTAACTGTTTTTACTGTCAGGAAATGTCTCCTAAGTTGCATCTCTCTTTGATGATCTTTCACCCGTTACTTCTTGTCCTGTCTTCATGTGCTTTGGAAAATAGGTTGACACCCCGCCTCTCCCCTGTGCAACTCCCCCCAAGTTACTGTGCTTTGTCAACATTAGTCTTTCTCTTCATCAAACTAGACATATCTAGTTCTCTCAACTGTTGCTCATATTGCTTAGCCTCCAGACCTCTTATCACTTAAGTTGCTCTTCTTTGCACTCTTTCTAAGGCCGCAGCATCATTTTTTGTATCATGGTCACCAGAACTAAATGCAGTTTTCCAAACGTGGCCAAATTAAGGTAAAGGTGAAGGTTTGCCTCACACATATTTTCCTTGGTGATCTCAACTTACCTCTTATAAATTGGACACTAAATGAATGTACATCTGAACCCATACATACAACCCTGTACAATGCTGTTACTACACTAGGACTGGATCAATTAATATATAACAACACCAGACTAAACAACTGCCTCGACCTCATCTTTTGCAACAGCTCAAACTCAATTTATGGCCTACAAATACAGGAACCATTTTCAAACAGTGACCATAGCACAATTGATTTTTGTCTAAATTTACACCCACTAAAAGAGGATCATAATGATAGATCTCCAAAATACAATTTTAAAAAAGCCAATTATGAACTCATAGCCACCAACTTATCATCTCTTGATTGGCACATTCTGTTCTCTGACTGTAACACTACAGAGGAACATTATAATGCTTTCTTGCTTGAACTTGAAAGAATCATTAAACTATATGTTCCATTAATAACCCCCCTAAACAAAAACAAAAAAACCAGTTTACCCAAATTAATAAGAAAACTTCAATCTAAAAAAAATCCTTATGGTGTAAAAACATAACTAAACACGTAACTAACTTTAAAAACCTGTACAACACCTTATGCCGACAGATAAAGACAAAATGCATCTATTACCAATGCAAGCAAGAGGAAAATCTTCTACACACAAAATCCATCCATGCCTTCTATAACTTTGTAAACACCAAACTTAAAGACTCAAAAACCATCCCACCTTTAAAAGGTCCTAGTGGGAAAGACTATAGCGATGAAGCTATTAAGGCAAACCTCTTCGACATGTTCTTCAGTTCAGTCTTTGTTAACAGTAATGGCTCATGCCCCTCATTTCCTACAACAACTAACTGCAATGATCTACAAATTGACTTCACTGAAGATAACGTAGAAAATGCACTATGCCACCTTAAACCATCCTTATCTATTGGCCCTGATGGATTATGTGCATTCTTAAAAAATCTGTTTACAGCAAAACCACTAAGCATAATATATGAGTTATCATTCAGAACCAGCTCTTTACCAAATCTATGGTCTTTAGCAATGGTCATCCCCATTTTCAAAAAAGGTGACCCTGGCTTAGTTGATAACTACAGAGCAATCTCATTGTGTTGTGTTACATGCAAAGTTATGGAATCAATTATTAATCAATGCATTACCTTCCACTTAGAGTCTAACAACTTATTCTCCAATAATCAATTTGGTTTCAGAAAAAAGTTGTCCTGCAATTTGCAACTTCTACACTGCAAAAACAGATGGACTACACTTCTCAACTAGGGTAAAGCAATAGATGTAATTTACATTGACTTCTGCAAAGCATTTGACTCAGTGGTACATGACAAACTACTATTAAAATTAAATTCTTATGCCATTCTGGATCCCTTCACAAGTGGATTACTGCCTTCCTGACAAACAGGCAACAAATAGTAAAAATAGGAAATGCCCTATCAAACCCTGCACCAGTTATCAGCAGTGTCCCACAAGGGAGTGTTCTAGGACCCACACTCTTTACATTCTATATAAATGACCTTTGTGATCATCTTATTAGCAACTGCATCCTCTTCACTGATGATGTTCAACTATTCAACACCACCGTCAATGCTACCATCCTTCAAAAAGACCTTGATTATGTGTCTGAATGGTCTAACAACTGGCAACTTCAAATATCTACCAACAAATGCTCTGTCCTACACATTGGTAAAAAAATCTATATATCAAATACAATCTAGGTGGATATGACCTTGTTAAAGACCCTTATTTTGTCAAGGACCTTGGAGTTCTCATATCAAATGATCTAAGTGCCAAGGCTCACTGCAATAGTATTGCCAAAAAGGCTTTAAGAGTTGTAAATTTAATTTTACGAAGCTTCTCCTCTGGTAATACTGTTTTGCTAACTAGGGCATTCAAACTTTGCTAGACCAATACTTGAATTCAGTTCTGCTGTCTGGAATCCACACTGTATATCTGACATAAATACAACTGAGCGAGTTCAGAAGTATTTTACCAGAAGAGTACTACATTCCTCTGTTCACAACAGAATACCCTACAGCACCAGACTTGAGATTCTTGGCTTAGACAACCTTGAAGTATGCCAACTAAGATTAGACTTAAGCATAGTACATAAAATCATATGTTACAACATCTTACCAGATAATGAATATTTCAGCTTTAACAACAATAGTAGAGCACACAACAGATATAAACTAAATGTAAACCACTCCAAACTCGATTGCAGGAAGTATGATTTCAGCAACAGAGTGGTCAATGTCTGGAACTCACTACCTGATTCTGTTGTCACCTGCTCAAACCCCTACTCCTTTACTCTCAAACTAACTTCTGTTGACCTCACTCCATTCCTAAGAGGGGCGTGCATAAGTGCACAATCATGCCTACCATTCCTTGTCCTATTGTCCCCAATTATTAGTTCCTATTTCCGGTATTAAAATGTATGTTTATTCTTGTTTCTGTTATATTGTAAACGTTTGACAAATAAATAAAAAAATAAACATGTGCTAGTTGTTTCTGGCTCTAGGTGGCAGTCCTCATCTCCGTTACAAAGCCGAAGAGCCAGCGCTATCCAAAGATGTCTCTGTGGTCATGTGGCCAGCATGGCTAAACACCAAAAGTGCACAGAATGCTGTTATCTTCCCACCAAAGTGGTCCCTATTTTTCTACTTGCATTTTCGAACTGCTAGGTTGGTAAAAGCTGGAACAAGTTATGGGAGCTCAATCCGTTATGCAGCGTTAGGGATTCAAACCGCTGAACTGCTGACCTTTCTGATCGACAAGCCCAACAACTTAGCTTCTGAGCCACTGTGTCCCTGTCGTGGCCAAATTAGTGCAGGATAAAATGGCATTATCAGCTCACATGATTGTGATACTATCTCACTGTTGGTGCAGCCTAGGATTGCACTGGCTTTTTTGACAGCCGCAGCACACCATTGGCTCATATTTAAGTGGTGGTCCACTAAGTCACTTTGAACTCTCTCACAATTATTATAGGAACTCATCTAGGCAGTTAATGAAAGTAAAGACTGATGCAGAGGAACACATACCGGATAAACATTTTAGACGTGGGGGAAGTGGTTATTGCTTTTCAACAGTGAAACAATCCCAAAGGTGCTTTTTTCAAAAGGCAACTGGACTTTCTTGTTTTTCTTTGAAGACGTTTTGCTTCTCATCTAAGAAGCTTCTTCAGCTCTGTCTGGATGGTGGGGAATGGAAGAATTTATACTCCTTAGAGACAGCTGGGCATTTGTATCATTTTAGCAAGTCATTAAGCTCACCTGGAAATTTATCTATATCCTCGGGATTACCTGAGTACTGCAAATGCGGGTGGAGCCTTATGGGAACTGCTGAAAGGACTGTGTTGTACACTGGAGATAGATGATAGTTTATCCCTCCCCCTCTGTGGAGAGAAGGCTGTTCAGTTTTAACACAGATGGCCTCTTTGACCCCTCTTTCAAACCAGCAGTCTTCTCTGTCCAAAATGTGGACTTTGCTGTCTTCAAACGATGGCCTATGTCTTTTAAATGCAGATGGGCTGCTGAGTCTATTCCCGATGTGTTTGTTCTCTTATGTGAAGCACAACCATGACCTGGATCAGAGGTGATATTCAGCACGTTCTGACCAGTTTTGGAGAACCGGTAGCAGAAATTTTGAGTAGTTTGGAGAATCGGCAAATACCACCTCTGACTGGAGATTTTACAGTATCTTTCCCCCGCCACAGCCACCAAGCCACACCCACAGAACCAGTAGTAAAAAAGTTTGAATCCCACCACTGACCTGGATGATTGAAAATCTCCATAATCAAACAGTGAAAACAGGTTTCTTATTGGCAATGGACTCATTTTATATTTAAATTGATGCTAGCAGTTCAGGCTTCCTACAGGTCAGATCAATGTTTCTCAATCTTGGCAACTTTAAAACACATGGATTTCAATTCCCCAAAACATGGGCTAGATAATGTCCAAGATATCTTCAATATGATTTAACGAAAAACCCTCCCACATTTCGCTAGCTGCCAGAGCTTTGCCATTTACAATCATCAAAGTAACAGATGGAGACAAGGGTTTTTGAATCGAAACAGGATGAGTTAGATCTTAAATGCATTTAAAAACTCCACTCTACAAATCATTGATTGTTCCCCAGATTTAACCACTGGTGGGTTATGGTTCTAGGGGCAAGCAAGGAGATGAAAGGGAAAGGCAAATATACATAATCTGGAGTTTAAAAATAAAAATGCACATCCTGTGTGTAGGGTGCAAAATTCAGTTTTTCTTGAACTAGAGACAAGGTTTGTTTTGGTTCTAATTATATCTAAAAGATGGGAGGGAGCAATATCACAGTTAAGATCACAACTTAAAAATAAGCAGAAAGTTGAAAAAGTGAGTGCACTTTCGAAGTCAAGGATGTTAAAGGAATAGAACTTTAAAAAGAAGAAAAATCACTCCTGCTCTTGCTGCAGTTCTAAACATGGAATCTGGACACAGTATCTTTGGAGAATTCAGCTTTGAGGTTGCCAGTTGTACTGCAGATGTGTGATGAGCTGCTATATTTAAAAAGGCTCCAGGGCATATTGTTTCACAAAGAGTGTAAAATATGTTCATTGTAAAGGGGAGGAACCAATTGGCTAATATGTACAGAGCAAGAGAGGGTGGCATAATTCACTCTGTAGCTTGTCCTAATTGATGATGGGAGAATGGCAAACGTGATCTGATAGCAACAGAGGATGCGAGCATGCTGAGTTAATTAATGGCTACAGGCCATTGCCTGATCATAATGAAGAGAGTAATAAAAACATAATTAATGATGTACTCGGTACTTTTATTTATTTGTTATAGCAGCAGCTAGGAAGAACCCTGACAATGGATCAGTAGCTGGGAACACTCTCTGAAAACTTGTTCCATTAACAAGGCTTTAAAAGAGTGAAATGAAAGAGTGACACTTTAAGGACTCATTATTCCTCTCTCCCTTGTCCCGCACTCTCCCTCCCCTTCCCTCCCTCTCTCTCTCTCTCTCCCTCTGCCTCCCTCCCTCCTTCCCTCTCTCTATCTCTCTCTGTCTCTGTCTGTCTCTCTTTTTGTCTCTGTCTCTCTCTTTCTGTCTTTCGCGCTCTCTGTGTCTCTTCTCTCTCTCTCTATCTCTGTTTCTTTCCCTCTCCATGGGCGTGTAATTCTTATAGGGGAAAGTAGGAAAAACATACCAAAATGATAGATACACCTGAATTTGTAAGAATAGTAGTAGATTCTGCAGTCATGTTGGCCACACATAATCATGGAGATGTTGCAACAGTTGTGAGTGTGGAAAAACCAGTCATACGCCACTTTTTTCAATACCATTAAAACTGAATAGTCACTAAATAAATGGTTGTAAGTTGAGAACTACCTAAGTGTTTCTCAACCTCAACAGGTGTGTGAACATCAACTCCTAGAATTTCCCAGCCAAAATGCTAGCAACTGAAGTCCATTCATTTCAAAATTGTTAAGATTGGGAAACATTGGTCCACTTTATCTCAAAAATCAATAAATATACACTGCCACTTAGCAATAGGATTTAGACTTATGTACCACTCCATAGTGCTTTACAGCATTCTTTGAGCACTTTACATATTGCCCCCAACAATTTAGGTCTTCATTTTGCTAACCTTGGAAGGATGGAATGTTGAGTCAACCTTGAGCTGATCAGGATCGAACTCCTGACTGTGACCAGAGTTAGACTGCAAAACTGCATTCTAATTACTGCACCACCAGAGCTTCCAATCCCTAACACTAAATTTCTCTAAATCCCCACACATCACATCTCTACGGGTGGAAAAAGAGGAAGGGGTTCAGGAAGGTTTTCCTTCCTAATTCTGCTATGCTGATCTTGCATTGGTAAGTTTTCTGGAGCCATCAAGTACTCCATTGTCAGGATATCCCATTGTTTAAGACTTTCAAATGGAGGATAAGAATACTCTATTGGTATTGAAATAGAATTTGAAGATCCAAGCATAGGGCATGCAGGATGGATCAATCATTGTTACTTGGTATAATTGATTTCACGGTTTTGGTGCAAGAATAAAATGCAAAGAGAGAAAATGCAAAGGATGGTATTGATTAAAATAAAACGATGACACTGTTGTCTATTGCTCTAAGCTGTCTTCAACTAAAGCAAACCATTGATCCTTCTGGTTGAAAATATTGTCATGCCATTGGCTTGCAAATCATCTTTAGATGAATAAGAGGAGCAAGATGAATCTCCAGTTCTGAAGGTAAAATCCAGGACTTCATGAAACACAGTCTTGACCCACTATTCCCTATTCTATTCCTGGAGATTTAACCTCCAAATCAGAGACCTATTTACCTGGACGGTGGAAACATCAACATCTCCATGAGTAATTCTTAAAGGTTAATTGAAAAGGGGTTTGCTCTTATGATGTAAGAGCCTGGTGATACCAGATGTCTTCATATCATAATTTTCTAACTATTTCTAAGGAGAGAAGTGGAGGCTTAATTTAAACAAAATAGAGGTTGCACATGAAATCATATGCACACATTTCCAGCTGGAAGTTGGTTTTACATCTTCCAGGTGTTCAGGTGTTACAAGCATTGCCTTACTATATTAATGTGTATGACACAGATCCCTGGCAAGCTACTGATGTAACTCAGTAAAAGAAGTTCAAAACTGATAAAACAATATTCACAGAGTATTGCAGATGTCAGTGTTCCAACTAACAAACTCCAAACCCATAAACTTCGAGACAGGAATTTTCTCAAAGTTCCATTTTATTAGAGTTGTCATACTGGCACATCTGGGAAAACCCAAATCTGAGAGTTCCGGGTTTTCCCTTCCCCATAGAAATTCAAAGATCCATCCCCAGCACCCACCAGTCCATCACATGGTCCAATCAAACATCATCCCAACTGAAGATATTCCTCTAGACACTCCTCTCCAGGTGCAGGGTGACTTGTCCTTGACTTGTAAGAAAGAATGTTGTTGAGTCTAATTGTCCAACTCTCTATGAAATCCCCCTTCCCAAATTCCCAGGCACTAAAAGTGGCAACCTTGAAGCTTCTAAGTGAAATATGGCTTCCAAGGCTGACAGCAGCAGCCATTCTTTCTGAGACGCAGAAGATACTTTGTCCTCCAAAGATATACTTTATTAAAAGTTGGAGATGAGATAGATGTCCTATGCTCCTTCTTGGAGCAGCTCCTCCTTCATGATGGTTTTCACTACCTCTACTTAAACTTTACCTTTTTTCCATTGCAATTAGACACACTGGAAGAAACTACAATTGCTTGACATATTGGTTTTATGAGGCCATTTATGACATCAAAAGGCATTCTGTAAAATAAAAAAGAAATGAAGGTTCTTTTCTCCAAAGTATGCGAGCTTCCAATGTTTTCTTTTACCCCTTTTTAATTAAACATTGAATGAGTGCATGTCAGTTGGGCAGAGAGCCTTGGAAATAACAAAAAGGTCACATCATTGTGATGCTACGAGTCTAATTCTGGAGTGGCTTGTATCATCAGAGAACAAACCATTCACTCACTAAAGCTGAGTGGGCAGAAACTACAGCTGAAAAATAGAATGAGAAAAATCTACAAGAAGCAGATGAAAAAAGACCTTCGCATTCATACAGATGTGAGCTGTGGTTGAAACCAAGCAACATTAGAAGCCAAAAGGCAATGTCTTTCAATAGATTTTAAGCAGATGTATGTAGGATCCTCCAAAGGAAGGTAAATGGATTACAAATAGCATAGCAGGAAATCCTGGGGACCACTTTGAAATAGGAGGAGGAGACATGGTACCTAGTTTCAAATTTGGCTTGAGCTTTGGATCTTTTTCAATTTATG
The DNA here is from genome assembly GCF_049901715.1 of Pseudonaja textilis. Lineage (NCBI taxonomy): Eukaryota > Metazoa > Chordata > Lepidosauria > Squamata > Elapidae > Pseudonaja > Pseudonaja textilis. The sequence continues at coordinate 13,491,315 of NC_142008.1, forward strand.
TTCATCTTTCAAACAAACTTGGATGGTTCTAACATCCCGAAAAAGATACGTATCAAACTCAACCTCCCCATAAGTCAGTAATCCTCATTTCCTTAGATTGTCCCAAGATCAGTTGTGCAGCTTCAAAGAGAACAGAATATTAAACGGCTGATATCAGATATGAGCACTGGGCCCTATCCAACAAAATGCAATTCAGTGGTTAGAAAAGTAAGGTTTTAATTTAGGGAAGAGAAACTAAATACACAGATATAGAATAGGTGGTACCTGGCTCAACAGCAGTATCTGTGACAGGGATCTAGGATTCTTACTGGACAACCACTTAAGTATGAGCCAAGTGTGCTACAGCTGCCCCAAAAGCCAATGCAATCCTAGGCTGCTTCAAGAGAGGGATAGTATCAAGATCACTTGAAGTATTAGTACCACTTTATACTGCTTTGGTAAGACCATGTTTGGAATACTCCATCCAGTTTTGATGACCACATGTTGAGACTCTAGAAAAAGCACAGAGAAGAACAACAAAAATGATTAGAGCACCACAGACTAAACCATATAATGAATATGGGTGTGACTAATTTAATGAAGAGAAGGACTAGGAGGTGATATGATAGCAGTCTGCCACATTGAAAAGGGAATCAACCTATTTTCCAAAGCACCTGAGGGCAAGATAAGAAGTAAAGGATGGAACTCATTAAAGAGAGATCCAACCTAGAACGAAAGAGAAATTAACTGACAGTTAGAACAATTAATCAGTGGAATAGCTGGCCTCCAGAAGATGTGGTGCTCCATCACTTACTTGAGGAGGCATTGGACTAGAGGACTTCCAAGGTCCCTTTCAACTCTTCTATTCTGCGTTCAAATGAAAGAGAATCCTTTTCAGAGTATATCAATGATTTAGCCACTGGTAAGCTTTGAGAGAAGACCTCATTCCTCCTCCTCCCTCCCTCCTCCACCTTGCACTCTTAATCATGATTAGATAAACCAGAATGGCAGTTAAACTTGATGGAGGTCAACTGAATGCCACCAAAGAGAAAACAAAGATGAAACAAGAAGTTTTCTGCTATGTGTCTTTCATCCCAAGATACCCTAGAAACATTTTAGGCATTAATTGGTTGGGTTTATTAAACCACCAAGCATCTATCTCTCTTTTCATATTGCATGTTGCAGATTTCTTTTAAAAGAATGTTAGAATGGTAAACACATTATTAGGAATAATTATAACTGTGTGATGTAACCTTCAAGTAATAAATCTCCCTCGTTCTTGTTAGCATCCCATCTGTAAAACACCTTATGACTTCTTAAAAGCATATTTATAACTCAAACAAATTATTAAAAAATCATATTTTCCCCATCATATATATATTCTCCTGCTCTAGAAAAATACATGGGTTAAAACATAATCCCTACAATTTTTAAAAAAAGTGTCACAAGGAGCATGCTTGATATCTGGAATAGTATCCCTACAAAAATATGCATGGCTCCTAACCTTGCAGTGTTGTAGAAGTTTTTAAAAACTTGGGATTCTCCCAGATATTGTGGTATGGTGGTTTTAGGACTTCTGTTGGTTGCAGAGTAAAGCAATGGGATTATATGTTATGTTTGCATTCTGTTCAAATCAACATGTCTTTTTAAAAGTTGTCAAGCTTCCCAGAGTTGTTGTTCCCAGAGTTGTTCTGAAGTTTGGCTTTTAAATTTAATAAATAAACAGAATAAATTAAACAATATACATTGCATTGTCCTCTGTGGACTACCATATCTTCAGGATTGAGAAAAATCTTATAACAAATATTTTATTCCCAATTCCTAATTTTTAAATAGAAACAGAACTTACTATGCATTATTTGCTTCCCTTAAAGTATTGATCAATTCTTTCTCTGGTGTGATTATTATAAAATAAAATAATACTGTGTTTCTTACTTCCTCACTGAACACGAACATATTTCAATCTATGAGAATTTTTTAATGGTATACATCAAGGTATCAGTTGTCTTCATTTCCACAAACTATTTTGAAGTTTATTAGGGTAGCCTTCAAAAAATGGATGTTGTTGAAGGTCTACTGCATATCTCTAGTGGCATTTAGTTCCTTATCACAGTGAATAAACACAAGTCAAGAACATGGCATTAATATCTGTGTTTAGATTTAGAGCAGTGTTGTTGTGCCAAGGCTAAGGGGGTTAATGAGAAACATTGTGCAATGTCATCTCACAAGCTGATGTAGGACTTGGTCCAAGAACATTCTTTAGATAAAAACATAAGCAAGTCGATATAATATTTTCATTTGAATTTCAGAAATTAGGTCTCCAGTCAAAGAACAAACCAATTTTCAGAATCAACCAAGCATAAAAAGAGATTCATTCTATGTCTTTTTTTAAAGCACTGGACACTCAATTAAAAATACTAGGAAATTTCATTTGGGCTAGCCACTTTTTAAGAAAGGCATTTTTAAAACTTATAGAATAAAAAAAAAAGAAGACACAACATGTTTGATATATCCGAGAGTGCATTTGGGGCCGTTTACCGAACAAAAGCATTTTTTAAAAGTTAGATGAAAAGTCCCTGAAGTGTCTTCCAAGTTTGGAAGTTGCACTTTTTTAAAAAAGGAAAAAAGGAAAGTTGAAAGGAGGTGATGAAATTGACATTATTTTAATATAAAAAGTTTGAATCTCCTCTTCTTTTCAGCCAGTGGATTCCATTCCAGACGAATGATTATCTAATCTTTTCTTGGAAACTTCTAATGATAAAGCTCCAGAGGTGATATTCAGCAGGTTCTGACCAGTTCTGGAGAACCGGTAGCGGAAATTTTGAGTAGTTTGGAGAACCAGCAAATACCATCTCTGATTGGAGATTTTACAGTATGCTTCCTCTTCCACGTCTACCAAGCCACATCCACAGAACTGGTAGTAAAAAAATTTGAAGCCCACCACTGTAAAGCTCCCACAACTTCTGGAGGCAAGCTATTCTACTGATTAGTTGTTCTCGCTGTCAGGAAATTTCTCCTTAATTCTAAATTGGATCTCACTTTAATAATCTTCCACTTGTTACTTCTTGTCCTGCTCTTAGGTGCTTTGGAGGATAAATTGACTCCATGTTTTTTGTTACAGTGCTTCAAGTAATGGAAAACTGCTATAATATTACCGATTAGACTATGATGTAATATTATCATTTCTGGTATTTTGTGGCCTGTTAGGTATTTGAAGAAGACTTGCAGTAGCCTATATCTATTTTGGTTTCTGCTTGGAAACTGCTTCTAGATTTTGTACTTGAGGTAGAAATAATAATATACTGACTTTCAGATTTGCTGATTAAATTAGATGGCTGTTTTAGCAGTGGATAATATTTACTAAATGTATAGAAGTAAGACATAAGGGCTGTAATTTTCCTTTGTATTCTACTGTGCTAAAGATATTGGAAGTCACTGTTTTTTTTCCTCCTTTCTTTTTCTTCCATTCCCCATTTCCCTACTATTTTTATTTTCATTTGTATTTTATATTATGATAATCTTAATTTTTTTAAAAAAATCACTGTGTTCTATGACAAATTTTTGTGATCTTATTATAGAGATGACAGACCGACAAATTACAAATAAAGTGACCTTGTGGCATTTTTATGCATCTTTCATGTGGAAAACTGAGAATCAATTTAGGAAGCAAACAACAAAGAATAAAAGAATGAATACACACACATATATGTGTGTGTGTGTGTGTGTGTGTGTGTGTGTGTACATATACATACATGTATATGTATATACATATACATATCTGACGAACACTATACAGAATCCTGATGATGGCAGATAAGATTCTGCCGAAATGTTGCTACAACTTTAAAAGCACAATATATATATATATATATATATATATATATATATATATATATATATATATATATATATATATATATATATATATATATATATATATATTTCATTCTTAACAAAAATAGTTATTGGGAAAAGACAGACAAATAGCTACCTGTCAGTTTAAAGAAAGCATTCACTTTATTTGTTCCTAACTGTGGCATTTGAGCCTTGAGACTGAGCTAATGGTTTATAGACATACACCAATTTATTTGACAAATACATTTTTCTGTGCATGAACTTTTGGCAAACAATTTGTGAAGATGATTATTTCCCTCCCCCTAAGAAGCTTCCATTACTTCTCAGGGATTATTTTCTGAAGAGCTGTGGATAAATAATTAACTGCAACCTAGCCTCCACAAATGTGGTCAAAATAATTTTGGCAGACTGATACACACAATTCTGACTCTCAGTAACCTCAAGGGGAGCCATTTGAACTTAAGCACAAAATTCAGCTACTTGGCTGAGTAGTACATTCAATGACATTGACAAGCTGCGGCTAAAACAGACTGTGCTGTCAAGCTGCATGTGAAATGAGAAAAACAGTGGATATATAGTATACACATCACATTTCTATGGTCTTCTTTGGTGAAACATATATGCAGAAATATGAATTTATTCTTTTCATAATAACAAAGAATTTTGAGACTATAATCAGAGGTGTCCATAGAATCCGATGGATTAATCAGTATGATGAAATTAGCAGTGTGATATCAGGGGGTTGTCATGGGGATCCTAACCAGGGATGGAATTCTGTCAGTTCAGACTGTGTCATGACCCAGAGTGTAACACAAATGTAACAAAATCCAAAACGTAAATAAATATCCTTTAATACCACCAACTTGGCCCCACTGTTCAATAATTCTCAGTTGGAGACAAAACATACTCAAAAATAGTCTTCAAATAAGAATTAAATAATAAAATCTCGGAGGAAGATTAGATGAGAATAGTTACAAACAAGCCAGAGGAAAATATAAATGTGATGATTGAATAGCAGATAAATTAGAAAGGAAATATGATTGAATAATGACTAAAGAGAAATAATGTGGAATTTGGTAAAGGGAATTTACGTGTTTATATGGAAATGGGATAAACTATAAGTATGTGATTTAAAACAATGCGTTACCTGCCTTGTAAAGACTTACAATGGAAAGAGGTTTTATGTTTTTAATGTTTAATGATGTTTTGTTTTGTTTGTTTGTGTTTTAAAATCAATAAAACTTGTTTTTTTTTTTTAAAAAAATAGTCTTCAAAAGAAAGCAATACAGTCCAAACTTAATGAGCAGATAAAGATGAAATAAAAAATCAAACAAACTACAATGACAAAATTTCCACAATGGACCAGGATAAGTAATTACCAAATTCAAGGAGATAACAAGGCACCGTCTGTTGGAAGGACACCAACCAAAATAACTTCAGTTCAAAATAAAACGTGCTTTGCTTCTGGCAATACTGTGTTGTAATCATCTTTCTTATATACTATCATGGCCGCTTCCTCTTGCGTAAGCCAAGCTGTTGCCTTCTCTGTTCCTCCCTGCGTGTCCTAGGATGCATAGGGGATGGGCCTGGTTCTTCCTCTGACTGCCCAGCTGGCTTCTGTCCTTGCCCAGCCTCCTCCACAACCTCCAGAGCCACTCCTCCACTCCCTGTCGGCTGTTCCTCCTCTCCCTCAGAGTCCGACTCTACCAAGGGCATGACAGACTGGTTCATATGAAGCCCTAGGTCCGAAGATCAGCTGGGAGAGAACCAGTTTGCTCTGACAATTATGTGGGCTCGCCTGCCAGCCCCTGAGCTGTACTGACCTTTATCGTCCCAGCTGATCAGCATGGAAGAATGGATTTCTGCTCCTCAGCTGTGTTACTCCCCCAAAGCAACATATCAGGTAAGGATTTTTTGCATTGCTATTCATGCATGCACAGCACATGAAGCACGTGCTCATCAAACTAGTTGTTATACTGGCAGCATCCCACTTCTGACCCTAACCCTTACCCAGAGGATTGGAGGTTTAAAACATATGAAGAATGGTTACAAGAATTAGGCATGGCTAGTCAAGTGAAGAGAAGGACCAGGGGAGACATGAATGTTCCAATATTTGAGGGGCTGCCAATAGAGAGGAAGGAATAGAGCTATTTTCCAAAGCACCTGAAGACCAGACAAGGAATAATGGATGGAAACTGATCAAGGGGAGATTCAAGCTAGAAATAAGAAGGTATTTTCTAACAGTGAGAACAATCAACCAATGGAACAGCTTGTCCCCAGAAGCTTCACCACTGGAAGCTTTCAAGAAGAGACTGGACTGCCATCTGTCAGAAATAGTTCAAAGGTTCCTATTTGGGATGGGGTTTGGAAAAATTATCTACAAGGGCCCTTCCAATTCTGTAATTCTGTTCTGTTCTACACATGCATGCAATGTTACAAAGCATGTACGAAGCAGGTAGTGCTTGCATGAGGACTTCATTTTATAGTGTGTTTCCTTTTCTCATGGATGTTGAATATCAATTTGGACCTAGTTCATTCAAGTTACAGCAGCTTACCTTCCACCATGAAAGTTCATTGAGTGACATGGGATAGTCACTACCTCGCACCAAATTCTCCCTCACAAATGCATTGTTGTAGGGGAAAAAAAATAGAAGTACCACACAAACTTTTTGGGAGGCAAAATAAAATATACACTGCTCAAAAAAATAAAGGGAACACAAAAATAAGACATCCTAGATCTGAATGAATGAAATATTCTTATTAAATACTTTGTTCATTACATAGTTGAATGTGCTGACAACAAAATCATACAAAAATTATCAATGGAAATCAAATTTAGCAACCCATGGAGGTCTGGATTTGGAGTTACACTCAAAATTAAAGTGGAAAAAAACACTACAGGCTGATCCAACTTTGATGTAATGTCCTTAAAACAAGTCAAAATGAGGCTCAGTAGTGTGTGTGGTCTCCACGTGCCTGTATGACCTTCCTACAATGCCTGGGCATGCTCCTGATGAGGTGGCAGATGGTTTCCTGAGGGCTCTCCTCCTACACCTGGACTAGAGCATCCCCCAACTCCTGGACATTCTGTGGTGCAATGTGGCATTGGTGGATGGAGTGAGACATGATGTCCCAGATGTGCTCAACTGAATTCAGGTCTGGGGAACAGGCGGGCAAGTCCATAGCATCAATGCCTTCATCTTGCAGGAACTGCTGACACACTCCAGCAACATGAGGTCTAGCATTGTTGTGCATTAGGAGGAACCCAGGGCCAACCACACCAGCATATGGTCTCACAAGGGTTCTGAGGATCTCATCTCAGTACCTAATGGCAGTCAGGCTACCTCTGGCAAGCACATGGAGGGCTGTGCGGCCCCCTAAAGAAATGACATCCCACACCATTACTGACTCACTGCCAAACCGGTCATGCTGGAGGATGTTGCAGGCAGCAGAACATTCTCCATGGCGTCTCCATATCCTGTCATGTCTATCACATGTGCTCAATGTGAACCTGCTTTCATCTGTGAAGAGCACAGGGTGCCAGTGGCGAATGTGCCAATCTTGGTGTTCTCTGGAAAATGCCAAACGTCCTGCACGGTGTTAGGCTGTAAGCACAACCCCGACCTGTGGATGTCAGGAACTCACACCCTCATGGAGTCTGTTTCTGGCCATTTGAGCAGCCACATGCACATTTGTGGCCCACTGGAGGTCATTTTGCAGGGTTCTGGCAGTGCTCCTCCTGTTCCTCCTTGCACAAAGGTGGAGGTAGCGGTCCTGATGCTGGGTTGTTGCCCTCCTACAGCTCCTCCACATCTCCAGGAAGTGCCTCCATGCTCTGGGCACTATGCTGACAGACAGAGAAAACCTTCTTGCCACAGCTCGCATTGATATGCCATCCTGGATGAGCTGCACTACCTGAGCCACTTGTGTGGGTTGTAGACTCCCTCTCATGCTACCACTAGAGTGAAAGCACTGCCAGCATTCAAAAGTGACCAAACCATCAGCCAGAAAGCATAGGAATTGAGAAGTGGTATGTGGTCACCACCTGCAGAACCACTCCTTTATTGGGGATGTCTTGGTAACTGCCTATGCTTTCCACCTTTTGTCTATTCCATTTGCACAACAGCATGTGAAATTGATTGTCAGCGTTGCTACCTAAGTGGACAGTTTGATTTCACAGAAGTGTGATTGACTTGGAGTTACATTGTGTTGTTTAAGTGTTCCCTTTATTTTTTTGAGCAGTGTATATTTGAAGGAGAAGCAGGAGAAGAACTTAGGTTTAAGATAATGAAGACAGTTCAATCAGAACTATGTGACATTACAGGTAGTCATTGACTGCAATAGGGACCAGAATTTCAGTTCTACTAAACGAGGCAAGTGTTAAGCGAACCCCATTTTATAATTTTTTTGCCACATTCGTTAAATGAATCCTTGCTGTTATTAAGTGAATGTTACAGTGGTTAAACAAATCCAGATTCCTTCCTTGATTTTACTTGATGGAAACCAGCTGGGAAGATTGAAGATAACCCCAGGATGCTGCAACCATCATATAAAGCAGTGGTCTCCATACTTGGCAACTTTAAGACTTATGGACTTCTGTTAGGTGACTATCATTCCTGGGCCCATAACCAGTGCTGAGGTATTCCCCGTTAGGAGAATGAGTGCACTCAGGAAAATGTTGTGAGAATGGTGAGGAATACCACACAACCAGCATACAGATACACTGAATGGTAAAATGTAGGTTTTATATCCAGTAAATGGGTAAACAAAGTCCAACAAGCAGTCCAAATCATACACAGTTAAAGCAGGTAGTATTCAATACAATCAGTCCAGGGATAATCCAAAAACAAAGTCCTTTTCTTTACCAGTATCATAAACAAAGTTCAATAAATGGAGTTTGTGAACAGTTGCAAGATTCACAGCAATCCAAGCAGAATGACCATCAGGCAAAAGGGAAAAGGGAAATGCAAGAAGAACAAACCGGGTTTCTGGCTCCATCTCATGGCCGTTGGAGGAACCTCAGCCAATCACAATTACAGCATTCTCTTAAAGATACAACAATATTAAATGACTAGCCTGGTTTATATGTTGCCAACCCAACTGTTAGGTGACTATCATTCCTAACAACTTCAACTCACAGAATTCTTCAGCCAGCATAGAAGTTGAAGTCCACAAGTCTTAAAATTGCCAAGTTTAGAGACCTCTGATCTAAAGGCAGGTTCCCACGTGCCCAAATGTTAAGTATGTGACCGTGGTGTTGACGTGATATGATATATATGAACGAAATAAGAGACTGGACTAGTGTATTTGTCTGAAATGGTATAGATACACCTGCTGGAGCAGGAGGTCAGACTAGATGATCTCTAATCTCTGTTCCAATTCTCTGCTTTCTATATCTTTTTCCTTCTTATATAAAAAAATATCTGAAACATTTTAATGATTAACATTTTAATGTGTATTAGAAAATGAAAAAAAAAATCTTCAATAATTTATTTAGTTCATCTTTAAATAAGTTAGCTAATTGAGTTTAATAATCACACATGTTATATAGACATTCTTCTGAGAGGTTTCCCATGATTGGGTTCAAATCATAAAGTAGTAAGGAAAAAGCATTAACTATTGATGCTAGATGGCTCACATTTCAGCCTTTGTTAAATCACTTTAGACTTTCTTCATCTTAATTAGGAATTCAAGGGAATCTGGAAAACCATAAAATGTCTTTCCATTAGTTATGTAGTCAACTTTCCCTTACATAATCAGAATTTAAACAAATCTTGCCTAATGTTCTCTCTTGTATCCAATTTGCAAAATTATTAGCATGAGAGTAGATAATCTGAATTTCCAGGAGCCAACAACATCATGTTTCTTCTGCAGGAATTACATTTTATCCATCAGTGTATTCATAGAATTTCAACAAGAAACAAGCGAGAGCATGGACAGGAAGCAGGCAGCATCAATCAGTCTTTTCTGCAAAAACAGTTAAACCAAAGCAAATAACCTCTTGCTAAAAAATAAAACAAAACAAGCCATTGTCCCCAATGCTGCTAACTTAAAGGTATCTATGAATCATTAGTTCCTCATTATTCTTTTTGTTTACAAATATAGTTTGTATACATTTCTGACAGGAGATCACAATCCTAATGGTGCTTGAAGAAAAGAAGACATGATTCTTAGGAAGTCATCTTAATCCCAGGATGAAAGGTTTATGTTATCCACTTTGCAGATCCTTTCTTAAGGAAAATGTCCTTGCTATTGTGTCTAATCTTCCTTGCTTTGTTTCTCTGATCTATTCACAAGCCTTGAGTGTCAGAAGTTCTACCATGTTGAAAACATTCTATATTCAGTAGGAAGATATTTCCTTCCTTCCTTCCTTCCTTCCTTCCTTCCTTCCTTCCTTCCTTCCTTCCTTCCTTCCTTCCTTCCTTCCTTCTGCATATGGGATGAATGATGAAGCCAGTTCTAGACATTAAAATATCGGGAAAACTTTCTTTCCGCCTTCTCCTTCACCAGTCTTCTCAAAAAAATATTCTTCTCAGAACTCATAATAACCCCATTAATTGGAGTTCCCCTCTAATACTAAATCCTGCCTGAAAATATTAAAAACCTAGATCTCTTGAGAATAATTTAAAGTTAAAGTCCATATACTCTAAGAATGACACTAATGAAGCTTCATCCCTCCACATGATTGTTACTTATCAACATAATTAAGAATAGCACTTCCATGGAAATTATTGGGCTAATGGGACGTCTGGACCACAGAATTATCATGGGTTCTTAGCTTAACAAGCTTATGCTTTTTGCTGACTGGGCCATAGCTAATTAGAGCTTTAGTTTTTTTGTCTGTGTGTGTCTATGTAAATTAAATTCATAATGGAGAAATCAGGGTGTAGACTTTGCACTCCAAGGCACACTGAACAAGATGCATCATTCTGCCAATAAGACAACTTTATTAACCTTAATATGTATTTTTTACTTTTTTGCATGCAAACCTTTTTAAAGTTGCTGGCCAAGAATCTTCCTCTTCAAGATTGCTCTAGGGAAAAATGGAATGCTTCCTTAGAAAGGCATGGAGGCATGTCTCATCTCATCTCAATTCAATGAATCTGGATGTTATGCTGATGTTGAAAGCAAGGTGCTTGGAAAAAACTTTAACTTGGAAACTTGGTCAAAAATATGAACCATGTTTTTTAATAATGAAGAATGTCGTGTTAATGTATTTGTGATTAAAATCAGAGTGTTCTTCAGAAATATAGCATTGTGAGAATCCAGGACTGAGAGTCAAGTATATATTGCGCCATCACCATAAAGAGTTTAATGCAATTTTAGAATGATTTTAGTAGTACTTGCATCACTTATATGTTTTATGAATCACTTATGTGTTTTATTTTGTAATATATTTGGCTTGCAAAGTTTAAGTGAGTATTTTGCTTCAAAAGGGCAGCTGGTAGAACATCTCTTTGAAATTGCTTTAAGTAGCACTGTGGCTCAGGCTACTTCTAAAAAGTGATGGATAAATGTGTTTTTCTTCCTGAAGCTTTCTGGGACCCTGTCTTCAAGTCCACTCAAGAGGATCTTTTTTTTTTAACTTCTACAACCCCTTACCCCTAAACTTCTGGACCTTGGGCTTTCTAATTCAATCTGCCTTTGGATTATGGATTTTGGGTCTGGCCACTCACAGAGGGTCAGATTAGGTAATCACACCTCTTTAGCCTTTATTCTTAACACTGGTACACACAGGGTTGTGTGTTGAGTCCCTTACTCTTTATGTTCATGACTGCATTCCCACTCATGCTAGTAAATACTATTGCTAAATTTCCAGATGATACAACAGTGGTGGGACTTATCTCTGTGGGCGAGGGGATGAGTCTGCCTACCGAGATGAGGTGGACCTTTCGTGGTGTGAAGACAATAACTTGGTCCTCAACACCAATAAGACCAAGGAGCTTATAGTGGATTATAGAAGGAACAAATCAGACATCCAGCCCTTGCTTATCAATGGAGACCGAGTGGAGCAAGTGGCCAGTTTTAAGTTTCTGGGTGTTACCATAAAAGAGGACCTGACCTGGGGTGCCCACATTGCAGCCCTGGTCAAAAGGGCCCAGCAGAGATTATAATACCTGAGACTTCTCAGAAAACAACAACTGAATGAAAAACTGCTGGTGACCTTCTACCGCTGCACCATAGAGAGCATTTTAACATACTGCACTTCTGTATGGTTTGCCAATTGCACAGTGGCAGATAGGAAAGCACTCCAGAGGGTTAATTTCATTGCCCAGAAGATCATTGGTTGCCCTCTCCCCTCTTTGGAAAAGCTTTATAGCTCCCACTGCCTTAAGAAAGTTCAAAACATTCTCAAAGATCCCTCTTATCCTAGGAACCCTTTTTCTGAACTATTACCATCTGGCAAACAATACAGTATAATAAAAACAAGGACAAATAGGCTGAAAAACAGCTTCTATCCCAGGGCAGTAGCTCTTTTGAATTCTGCTGTATAGTGCAGTGTTGGTGTGGTGTCGGGGGTTTCCAGTTCAATGTGTGAAGGGTGAAGGATGTGTGTTTGTGCACTGAAGATGGTGTTTGATTTCATTGTACGAGGTGCAATGATAATAAACTAAACTAAACTAAATTAAACTTCCTTGCAGTCTCTTCCAGCTACTGAATAGTCACATTGGAAGCACTGTGAAGGACCTCAGTGGCTAGCATCACTTTTCTGGTATAAAGAGTTCAATGGGACAAACAATGTGGCCACATGAACACACAGGCCTCTGAATGTACATTGTAAATGTACACTACTCAGAAATGCATTGCATGACAAAGGGGACAGAAATGTTATAAATATGAGTAACTTTATTGATCTATTATTTTATTGATCCATTAAGCATTCCATGACATAGTGAACAAGTTTCAGCATCCTACCAACAAGACAATTTCATTGCCCACCAGATTTCTTCCTGCACTGTAATAATGTTTGTTACACCATGTTTTCCTGGGACACTTTGCCAATCTAGGTGACTATGGTCATCCCATCCTTGCGCTGAGCACTGGCTGGAAATGCACTGATTCCTACTTCCCATTGTCTCTAATGACAGCAATAACAGCTGTACTTCCATCTTTATATAGAAAAGGATTAAGATCCACTCTAAATAAGTACATCCTCTAAATGGGGAGCTTTGTATGGGTAGCTCCTATAGCCCAGGAATACGCAACATTTTAGTTGCTGGAGCCCATAATTTAACACACTGGGAAAAAGCATGACCTGCAATATTAGCATGATATCATAAAGTTTTGTCACACAAGTTGGTTTATCCTTTTCATTTTTGTTTGTTTTAATTTGGAAGCTATTTTAGAGCTTTTGTGACAGCTATAGTCCTGTCTCAAAATAGCAGAGAAACTGATCAAAGAGTATCCCCAGGACACAAAAAGGACAATGTGAAGTGAAGATATAACTCCATGGATCCCAAGTTATATTCTCTTGATCTAGTTTGCACTGGCATCCATGGATGGTTGTGTAGCAGAGGGTACATTTGATGCAAACTCAATTTTTTATGTATTTATATGCAAAGATCATGAAATAAAAAAGAAAAGGTAGAGGCTGTACGATGACAGCACATGCTTCATCTTTTTGCCCTCATGAAGTTAGGAATGACTGGTTTAATCTGTGTAACCCTACTGACCTCTTGCTTACTGACCTGTTGTTTCTAACCCTACTGACCTCTTTCTTCTCACAAAGTCTTTCAGTTTCTCCATCTTGCCCTCAACTACCATTCTGATTTTTACCCTATCTTTCTTCTCAGTTGACCTACCCAACTATTCTACATAATCAACTGTTGTAATAGATTCTGTCTATGAAGGGAGAAGTGGTGTGATGGACTACCATGAAGTAGAAATTTCCAAGGAGGAAGAACATTGCAAGAAGGCAAGAGAGACAAGAGACAATACAGCCCAGCACTGGAGAGGAGTCAGAAGAAGAGATTTAGGATAGACACTCCCTAGAATTTCCTAGGATATAGCCATTAGGGTAATGGTAGCAAGGGCTTAGTCTGGCAAAATTTTGATTGTAAAGTTTAGCCTGGCAAGATTCTATGTGCAGGGTGTGAGCATATAAAGAACTGGACTTTGGTTGGACTATGTTGTTCTTGGATTGAACTTGACAGACATCCAATTCTGCTTCTTAGGGTTTCAGCTATCATTATCCCAGAACTGGCAATGGAAATATTATAAAAGAATAGAAAAAATAATTCCCCCCTTGCAGTGCATAGAAGGACATAGAAAGATGGAGCTTTCTATAGCTATCCATATTTTTCCTTTACATGAACCTGTGATAAAATCTCAAGCACACATTTAGGATCTCCCCTCCCTTCCTTTTATATCCATGGCAACTAGTTTCTATCATATAGATAGAGCTACAAAGTCTATAGCCTCAGAGTGATAGAATCAGCAATTTCTTACTACCCACTGAATACAACACAGTTAAGAGACATCAATGAAGACGAGAGAGGCTAGTTTTAAAAGACTAATACTCATCAAGGCTACTTGTAAGAAGGGTAGAAACAATGAACTCTAATTATTTATGGCTAAGGAATACTTAATTACCAGTAGTTACGTCTGTTACAATGCCAGGAGAGGAACCCACATTTGGGACAACACTGCTTTGCAAGATGTAAACACTGTAAATGCAGGAAATAGGAATGCTCACCCATAGTGCCAAACAGCTGCTAAAGACTTTTGAATTAAACTTACTGACTTGCTGACCAGCCAAAGATAAATTTCAATAATTAAGCAGCAAGATTGGAAACATCTCTCCACCCTCCACTCCAGCAAATGGCCACTTATCCTTCAAACTTCAGCTAAAATCCAGTTCAGATCACAGGATGAAATATATTGATTGCAATCAATAGAAAGTACAAGTGAGGGAGAGACAGAGAGAACATTATATATGAAGGAATCAGAAATAGCGCTCTTGCCCACACCATACATCTCAACAGAAGTTATCCATCAACACAAGCAATGAATTTTCAGTCTCGTGTCCAGTCCCAAACCCTCACTGAAAAGATTCAGATAATCCACTTGTTCTAGGATACTGTACAGAGGTCCTACCCCTGCATGAACAATCTTCTATCCTGAGCTGCTCCAAACTGCTGGATTTAAGCAGCAAGTCTTAAGAAGGTCAGAAAGCATTCTACAGCCTCAAACTCAAAGCTTTGAGGAACACGTCTTTCTAAAACAAGGTCTTGATACCTTCATGCATCCAGCTGACCATACCATAGCCAACTCTATGCAGGAAAATAAAAGGACAAGGATCTTCTCTTCTTGGTGAGAAATGTATTAAAGAGCTACTCATTTCATCAGGGTCCACGGACCAGAAGGAATCCATAAGTGACATGGCTTGATGTTTCTGCGGACACCACCATGGGTTGCACCCACAATAAGTCTAGACTTTGGAAAATCTGAATGGCTTCTCTGAGATATGTTATGCAAAATGGCCCTAACCACCAAGCAGGAAATCTATCAATGTCTCTTTTTCCCAACAGGGAGTTGATTACTTTAAACAAAGTATCACAGCATCTTCCATTCTATCAAGTAACTACCACCTGTCTCCATGGCCTTACATAGCATCCCAGCAGACAATAGGTCTCACCATACTGTTATGATAAAAACCGTCAGTTAGTGCTTGCATTTATTTTGATGAATAGCTATTCATAAGGCCACAGTGTCATAATGAGGATGGTAACTGTCTGATTCATTATTAAACCAGACAGCATGTAAGGCTGGCAGCCTTTCAAAGAGAAGGAACATGGTTGGTTTTATCAATGAATTTCTGACAATCAATAAAACTTCAACAAGACAAGTGCTCCGTCTTGCCAGTGTGGCAATAAAGATTTGCAGGAGGAGTTTTATCACTAAATATGATGGTGATCCTTTCAGCAACAATGACATTCTTGGGGCAACTTATCATTGCAGTTTCAGACAGCAAGAATTGATATTGGTTCTTTCATTCTTTGGCCTTCAAGAGAATTAATGTACATGATTTTGTTTTAGCATCCCACTACTAATCTGCATACAATATCCATTTCTGAGCTAAGAGGAATTCAAAGAGATGAAAACGACAGAGATGGTCAAGAGGGGACCAGAAACATAGCTATCTTACATAGACAGGCTTGGCATAGAATTGCAAATGGTAACAATTTCCATCATTCCTCCAAAGTTTGGAGCTTTGGTGTGGTTTGAGATGCTGGGCTGATGGTTTGATAGATTGACTTCTGCTTCACGGGAAATGTTTGCAAAGACATCTTTAGAACTTCCTGCCTCTTAAGTCCCTTCCAGCTCTGTTATTCTGTTAATTTGTCTGTGTCAAAATACATCCTTCTAAAAGGCCCAGCTTGGTCCTCCTCTTCTTTTTCCAATTACAATGAATTTTCCACCTTAAGTTCAACCATGCAAGAGCCTTCACAGAAAGCAGATAGCCCTCTAAAAGCAAATTTGTAGTTCTTCTGTCTTTGTGGGATAGAGAGAACATGATGTTCTCTGACTTCTCTTTGCCTCACTTGACTGGTTCCATCTTCATGGTATTTCCTCATTAAGGAGGTCTTAAATTCTATCCTACCCCAAGGACTGCAAACTCTTGGGTATCTGAAAATCTGTTTTTCAAAGTACATATTCTAAAAACATGGCACCAATGTAGGAAAAAAAATGTACCTTTTGTTCCATCATAATTCTCCCAATAATTGGCTTATTTAATCCATTCTACTAAAAACAAAGCATTTTCTCCATGGTTACAAATTGAAGCAAAGCATCATCATCATCATCATCATCATCATCATCATTTAAATATCTGGATAAGAAAAATGGGATGGATCAAAATGTGCCTCTATCTTGGAATAATTCAGCTAAAACTCCAGCTTGGTGTTCTGACATATATTAAGTGGTATTTGTAAGGTTGGTTTGCAGGTTGAAGAAATGCCTACAAAACATTACCATGTTTCTCATATAATAAGGCTGAGTCTTATTTTTTTTGAGCCCCGAAAAAATGGCTAGGCCGTCTTTTGGGGGGGTGACTTAATTCCCCCCCCCTTGCATCTTCGGGCGGGCGGGTGGCTGTGGCTTGGATGTTGACCTCGGCGTTGGTGGGGCACTTCATATCGAGGTCAACGCAGGCAGCACCATATCCGGGTGTGCAACAAAAGTACTTCCTAATGGCAAGCCCGCCCACCATTCCCCTCCATTTCGCATGTTTTAATATAGGGCTTAATTTGGGGGGAGGGGGCTTAATTTCATTTCATGCCTATAAAACATGCTGGGACTTCCTATTGGGGGAGGCCATATTGTTGGAGAAACAAGGTAGATTAATACAAAAAGATAATACAAAAGTATACATAATGGAGTGAAGAACTGTATGGTTTTCTCTTTTAGTGTCTTTCAAGTCAGTCCTGAATCGGGCAACTATGTGAACCAAATTCAAGATCATAGTTCCAAAACCATTCCACTATTTTAGGGGAAAATATGCATCTTGTTCTACCACAATGCTTAGATGGTTGACACATTTAATCCATTCTACCCATACACTTTGCAGCCATCCTTGTAGAGAATCCTAGCTACTCTGTTGTATGAATCCATGTATGTTCTTCCTGCCTATATCATACATCCTACCAATATGTCTTGTACTATCTCTGAGGCCTCTCTTGATAGTCTGCATCTTGGGTCCTGTCTATTGTGGTAGACCCTTATTTCTATGGATCTAGTGCTTAGTGCCTGTTCTAACTGCAACAGTATTTTCTGTGTGAGCAAGGAGACATGGGCATGGCTTAGCTCAACTGTTCTGTACTAAAGCTGCTTGGTACTGTGAAACTAAAACTGAAACTCCTTTCCTCTGCTTGTGTTTTGCATTTGGAACAGATTACTTTTCAGGTTTTCCTTAGCATCAGAGCGTGTTAATAATAATATATGAAACACTAATGCTCTGATGGTCATTTTGAAAATCCTTTCCTGGTGAGCACCTAGAAGTCAAGAGGAAGATACATGCCAAATTTCAAGTTTGTAGACTTCACAGTTCTGGAGATTTTGTGATTAGATAGATACATAGATGATAGATAGATGTTAGATAGACAGACAGACAAACAGACAGACAGACAGACAGAGATAGGTATATTTACCAAACCGGACCTAAGCAGGACGAAGACTGAAGTTTCCCCATTCCTACTCCAATCTTTTAAGCAATAGGGAATTCAGGTAGTTCTCAACTTGTGACCATAATGTAGTCTGAAATTTCCATTGTAAATCATGATGATCATAAGTCAAGGCACCAAATCCAATATTACAACTTTTTCTGTGACAGTTGTTAAATGAATCAATGCATTCTTAAGGGTGTTTTCTGCCAAAAACTGGCTGAAGGCTGGAAACTGTCAAAAAAAACATAAATTGTGGTCACATAACAGTTGCCAGTTACCCAGCATCCAAAATATGGTCATTATTTGACTGATTGACTGACTGACTGACTGATTGACTGACTCTCTCTCCCTCTCTCCCTCCTCCCCTCCCCCCCCCTCTCTCTCTCATTCCCCGCTCTAGAACTGGGTTATAAGCATTTTGGGGAAGCTCCTCAAAAGTTCAAACAGTTGTTAAGCGATTGTTCATTAAGTGAGGATTTTTGCATTTTATGTAGATTTCAAAATAAAAACACCGATAAAGAAATAAGGTGGTAGAAGTTTGGAAAATAGAAAAATGAAATGTGAATGTAATAGGTCCACGACATCCCCTCACGTGATATTTTAAATGTGACAAGACTCAATGGCCCACTGACATTGCCTTTGACCCTTACAAAATATTCCTTTGCAGACAAATGTGGCTCATAGCTGAGGTAATATAATTTAGAAATCTGCAAGAAACGACTGGGGTAACCTAGAATTACTCCATCATTTTTTTCTTAAAAAAAATTATAAAGCACTGCAGCCAATTCCCAGCAACCTAAAAGTGTGCCATTTAGGTTGTGCAGCTGTTTGAAAAGAAAGTTTAATTAATGAAGGCTGATAACAGTTAACAGCTTCCAATGTACTTCAAAAGCTATCAAGGAAATTGGGAGTGTTTTAAATGAGAATTTCACTCAAAGCTTTCCATTCACTTTCTAAATCTGAATGTGTTCTCCCCCACCATAATTTCCAGACGCCTAATTTAGATTATATACCAGAAGCCTATAATAAACCTCCCACGAAGAAATAATAGAACTCAGCTACATATTAGGAGTGGTTTAACTCCCCTTCCTTAAGTGCAGGCCTGGGCCCTCGGCCAACTGCAAAACAAAAGGAAATAAAAGCTGATAATCTTTATGTAGCAATGGCCATGCTAAGTTGGTTTCATCTGGAACTTGCTCTTCAAGAGGAATCATTATCAAAGCTTGATGGGAACACTGCTTGGCTTCAACTAAAATTTCCATCATGGGTATCCCTTTAACTCAATGGCCTTTTGGGCACCAGGGACCACTTACATGTTTTTTCTGTAGACCAGAGGGGGCAAGTTTTTGTGTGCTGTATGCATCCCATGGATGGGGTTTCACTGGTGTGCACAACCTGGTTTCTGGCATGCCAGGGACCAGTGACAGTCCATGGTCCAGGATTTGGTTCCACATCTTTTTGCTAGAGAAAAACAGGTTCTCTGCATGCACTGAAGCTGCTTTGCTCAAAGCAAGATGGCTATGTTTTGTTACATTGGCCTAACCAACCTCAAGATTTATAACTGAAGCAGATAACAGATAATCAGAGTTGGAAGGGACCTTGTAGGTCATCTAGTCCAACCCCCCACCCATGTGGGAGACCCTACACCATTTCTGACTAATTGCAGTCCGATCTCTTCTTATAAACCTCAAGTCATAGTGCTTCCACAACTTCCGAGGGCAAGCTGTTCCATTGGTTGATTGAAGCATCAAAGCAGAATATTTCACACACACCTGAGCAGAATTAAACATAAACGATACATTTCTGGCAGACTGGAAGGGACACGTAGCTCAGTGGCTAAGACACTGAGTTTGTATGATCGGAAAGGTTGGCAGTTTGGCGGTTCAAATCCCTAGAGCTGCATAACGGAATGAGCTCCCATTACTTGTCCCAGCTTTTGCTAACCTAGCAGTTTGAAAGCATGTAAAAATTCAAGTAGAAAAAATAGGGACCACTTAGGTGGGAAGGTAACAGTGTTCCATGCGCCTTTGGTGGTTTTTCATGCTGTCCACATGAACACAATGACATCTTCGGTCAGCAATGGCTCTTCAGCTTTGTAACGGAGATGAGCACCACCCCCTAGAGCTGGAAATGACTAGCACATAGGTGCGAGAAGAACTTTACCTTTACCTTTAGGAGACAGGAATGGCAACTCTAGCCTGTTCCTAGTGTATGATAGAATTATAATATCCTTATTTAAATAGACAGATAATCATTTAGATATGAGACAACAGTCCCAAAAGAGGAGAATAGGACTTTATTCATCTCAAGAGAAGAACAACCTGCATGAAGCAATCAGAAACCTCATCTGCAAATACAGATCCTTCCCACTGTATAATCCCAATTCTTTGAACATCTGATCAGATTGAAAACAAGTGTTTTCACTGGAGAAAATGGCACAAATCTATTTACAAATACTTTTTGTTGGGGAACATTCTGGAGGATCTTTTAAACGCCTAGGAAGGCTCCTTGTAATCTGTGAATAAAGAAGAAAAAATGAGATATACTCTAGCTCAGGGGTACCAAACTCAAGGCCCAAGGGCTGGATCCTGCCCATGTGGCGCTCAAATCTAGCCCGTGGGGCTGACCTGGAAATAGCAAAAGACTGACCCATCGTACCTCTGGCAGCCAAAATGGGGCATGGAGGGCCACGTGTAGCCCCACCCTGCAGCCTATTTTTGGCCTGGATGGCTTCCTACAGCATCCTTCTGGCCAAAACAGGACACAGGAGGGCCATGTGTGGTCCTTCCCATAACTCATTATTGGACAGCTCCTGCAGCACCCTGCTAGCCAAAAAGGGGCATGGGAGCTCACATGCAGCCCCCCCCACCCCCATTTTAGCCAGGAGGGTGCTGATTTGGCCAGGAAGAAATCTATTCCATCTCCCCCACCTGGCCAGCTTGCGGAGAATTACAATGCTGATCCAGACCTCAAAAAACAACAACAACAACAACAACAACCAAACCAGTTTGACACCCCTGCTCTAGCTGGTTATTTGTTGTATGTTTATGGGGCAGGGAGATATAGTTATTGGAAAGGCTTTTATTATTGTATATTGGCACACATTTGTCAGGCACAGAAAGACTGTGGACTTACATTGTCCATCAAGTTAGCACTAGCAGAAGAAACATTCCTGTTTCTTTTATTGTTCTATATTAACATACTCCAAAAACTGAAACCTGATTGGTCCCACACGGACTGCATCCTGATTGGTCCACTGAACGGCTGTGACTGGCTTCCTAAGAATCAACCGTGATTGGCCAAGCCGATCATGGGAGATTCAAAGCCCTGTCATTGGCCGACAAGCCACGAGCAATCCCTATATGAAGGGCTGCCACGGCTCCAAGATCTTGTACAGATCTTAACATAAACTAAAGAGCTTGAAGTGCACTGGTCTCGCGTCTCTTTTGTACTCGATCTAACACTGGCTACGAGGGTGGGATCGTGAGACACTGAGACCAACAGGGCACGTGGTGAACCGACGCCGAAACCCCGACGAGATGGCCGGCAACACCTCACCACCCGCACCCTTCGACCAGGCTGCTGAGGACTGGGAATCATACATTGACCGATTCCTAATGTTCCTCAAGAGCAGCAACCCAAAGGATGCCAACAGACAGAAGAAGAGGGCCGTGTTCCTGATGCACTGCGGGCCCGCAGTGTTCAAGATGGCCAAAGCCCTAGCCAAACCCACAGACATGAAAGAGATGGACTAGCCCGACCTCGACCAGCTGCTGCAGAGACACTACGCCCCCGCCGTGCCCAACCTCATCCGATGGCACGAATTTTATCGGAGGGATCAGAAAGAGGGTGAGAGCATCAGCAACTTCATGGCCACACTCAGGGACCTCAGGGGCATGTGTGGTTTCACCGACATGGATGAGGCCCTGAGAGACTACGTGGTCCTCGGGCACAGGGACCCCATCCTCCAGAGCCAGCTAATGGCAAGGGCGGACATCTCAGTCACCGAGGCCATCGCCAAAGTGATGGCAGCCAAAGCCCCCAAGCAGTCCATGGCCCAGATGTGCCAGATGCATGCAGTAGACCGACCCACAACCATGGAAACGGCATCAACCCTGGAAGCACATCCTGAAGCCAGCCACAAGACCACCACCACGCACCACGGAGACCTCGACTCCTTCTCAGACACCGACGACGAGGAGGAGGAGATCCACCGACTGCAGGCGGAACGAGACCAGCGGGATCGGCAAGGTCGTAAGTCGGGGTTCCAGTGCGCTGGGTGTGAAGGCGACCATCCCTGCTCAGAATGCCGATTCCTCGATGCCATCTGTTGGCACTGCGACAAACGGGGGCACATCGCCAAGGTGTGCCGGAACAAGAGGAACCACAGCCCCTGGCGATGAGACGGCAGCCCCCGATGACGAGACGGCACCCCCCCCAGGACCAGAGATCGCCACGCCGAAAGCCGATGGAGTTGGGACGGGGGAACAAGCGGTTCAGCGAGGCCTGGTGAAAAGAAGAGACCCATCAGACAGTCATCATCAGGCACTCAACGACCCTCGACACCCAGAAAATGCACATGGAGGTAGGCATCGAGAGCCAGCCATGCAAGATGGAGGTAGATTCCGGATCCTACCTCTCCATGGTCTCCTGGCGTACAATCAAGTGCCTGGTGCCTACCATCCACAGGAGCGAACTAGAAAGCCAGAAGCTGACCCTAAAGGATTATCAGGGGAACCTCATCCCCGTGGTCGGGATTGGACATTTTAAAATAACTTTCAAGGGGCGCACAGAGGTACTTCTGCTCGCCGTCGTGAACAAGGACCTCCTAAGCCTGCTGGGACTGCAATGGTTCACGCCATTGGGGATCGAGGTGACGGGCATCAACCACGTCGCCGAGGGGGACTGGGAAGATACACTCATGAGGGACTTCCAGAAGGTCTTCAACGGCGACCTAGGCAAGTACCGGGGCCCCCCAATATCCTTCAGCCTAAACCCAAACATTGCCCCAATCCACTTTAAGCCACGGCGAGTGCCATTCGCGCTCAAGCCCAAAATCGATGAGCAGTTAGACAAGCTCATCGCGCAAGGGGTTTTAGAGCCTATAGACCATGCCCGGTGGGAAACTCCCCTAGTCACCCCGATCAAGCCGGATGGGTCCATAAGAATCTGTGGTGACTACAAGGCCACCCTCAACCATGCGTTGCAGCCGAGTGCCTACCCCGTCCCAGTGGTACAGCACATTCTGCACTCATTGGGGGAAGGCAAGATCTTCGCAAAACTCAATCTGGCGCAGGCATACCAGCAGCTGCCAGTCAATGCCGAGACTGCGGAGGCGCAAACCATCGTAACCCACCAAGGGGTATTCTGGTGCAAACGGCTCCAATTCAGAGTCAGCGTGGCACCAGGGGTATTCCAGAGCTTGATGGAAAGACTATTACTAGGGGTGGTGCCCTATTTCGATGACGTACTGGTGTCAGCTACAAATAAAACCCAATTAGAAAGCCGCCTAAGGGAGATCTTGCAGAAATTCAAAGACACCGGGCTAAAAGTTAAAAAGGAAAAATGTCAACTTTGCACAGAGAAATTTGAATTCCTGGGGTACTTCCTAGACAAAAACAGGATCCACCCCATGGAAAAAAAGCTCAAAGCCATCAAAGAAGCCCCTAGACCCAGGAATAAGACTGAACTGCAGGCTTTTCTTGGACTCTTTTATAATGTTTTCCTGCCCCAGAAGGCGACTGTAGTGGCTGCTGGACAAAACAACCAACTTGGCACCCTACATAGGCTGCTGGACAAAACAGCCACCTGGGCCTGGGGGAAGCAGGAGGAAAACACATTCAAACAAATAAAAAACCTGCTAATATTAGATGCAGTCCTCATCCAATACAGCAAGACCCTACCTTTAGCCGTGACCTGCGACGCGTCACCTTTTGGCGTCAGAGCCATCCTCAGCCACACACTGCCGGACGGAAGAGAAGCATCCATCGCTTTCTTCTCGAGGACACTATCCAAGCCGGAGAGGAACTACAGCCAGCTGGACAAGGAGGCCGTAGCAGTAATCGCCGGCGTGAAGCAGTTCCATGAATACCTATACGGTAGGACCTTTTCAATTATTACCAACCACAAGCCGCTGCTAGGGATACTGGCAGGGAATAAGGCCACTCCGAACATACTGTCACCAAGGATAACAAGGTGGTCCGAGTTCCTTGCCGCCTACACCTACCAGCTGACACACCGACCCGGGAAGAACATCACGCATGCAGACGCGTTGAGCCGCTGCCCCCTGCCTGACCTGGAGGTCGACCCGGCACCCACAACATCAGCGCTGCACATAGAGACACTACCCAACCCACCCCTGACCGCGTCAGACATTGCCCGAGAAACTAATAAAGACAAATGTCTGGTGCGAGTCTTGAACTGGATGGAAAAAGGGTGGCCGGAAAACGACGGTGGCGAACAATTTAGAACTTTTTAAAACCGGCAAACCGAACTCTTTACACAGAAGGGTTGCATACTTTGGGGGGACAGGGTTGTGATCCCTGAAACTCTACAAAAGAGGGTGTTATCTATGTTGCATGCGGGGTACCCAGGCATAGTTAAGATGAAAGCCCTGGCCAGGAGTTATGCCTGGTGGCCAGGAATGGACAAACAGATTGAGACTTGAGTAGCTTCATGCAGGAACTGCCAGGAAACCAGACCAAGCCCCCCCTCTGCCCCAATCCTGGAATGGGAAAACCCCAGGGGAACATGGTCCAGGATCCATATAGATTTTGCCGGACCTACCAAGGGACACACATTCCTGATAACAGTCAACGCTTACTCCAACTGGCTGGAGGTAAGCACCATGAAATCCACCACTACGGAGGCCGTTATCAAAAAGCTAAACAAACTATTCACCAACCATGGCCTACCAGATGTGTTAGTGTCAGACAACGGGCCACAGTTTACCGCACTAGCATTCAAAAAATTCCTGGCAGAACGGGGCATACGGCATGCGTTGACAGCGCCCGCTCATACAGCAGTGCATGGGTGGGCAGAACGCATGGTCCGTTACACAAAAAACACCATACAAAAAATTGAAACCGGGGACATGCAGGATAAAATAAATAAAATGCTATTAATACAGCACATAACACCCAACACAACGACCAACAAAAGCCCAGCAGAACTACTCATGGGCAGAAAATTACGATCCCAGCTAGATAGACTGCACCCCACATACAACCCCGAGAAACCCCCAGACTCATCAAGCAAATACCGAACATTTAACACAGGAGACACAGTCTACGCCAAAAATTTTACGGTGGATCCGCTCTGGGTACCTGCAAAAATAACACAGGTAACAGGCCCCGGGTCATACCGGCTACAAACAGACGATGGACGAAGCTGGAAACAGCACATCGACCAATTAAGGTCAAGAATAGCCACCGACAACACAGACAGCCCGCAGACACCGCAAAAAGCTACTAATAAAGAAACCGGAGGGGGTGGGGGAACCTCAAGCAATAAACAAACAGGAAAAGAAAATCCTAAAACACAAACCAAATGCCCCCAAGCCAAAATAAACCAGCAATACCCACCGATAGATGACAAACCATTGGCAGATGAACAACCCGGAGCTTCACCTGGAAGGAACAGCCAAGCCAGTTCAACCAGCCCAGAAAGACCAGGCGGGAGCAGCAGAACCGGCAGCTCAACCAGCCCGGGTAGACTGGGAGGGAGCTACCGCAGTAGGCCCGGCTCACCCTTCCAGGCAGTTCCATCAAGAGGGATGAGAGCAGTGAGGAGTCCGTCCGAACCGGTCGAAGACCAAACATCAACTGAACCGCGCAGTTCAAATAGGCAGGTACGAAGCCCCGCCTATTTGCGTGACTATGTGACCACGTTACGTAGGACTGGAGGGGTGTTCTATATTAACATATTCCAAAAACTGAAACCTGATTGGTCCACACGGACCGCATCCTGATTGGTCCACTGAACGGCCGTGATTGGCTTCCTAAGAATCAACTGCGATTGGCCAAGCCGATCATGGGAGATTCAAAGCCCTGTCATTGGCCGACGAGCCGCGAGCAATTCCTATATGAAGGGCTGCCGCAGCTCCAAGATCTTGTACCGATTTTAACATAAAATAAAGAGGTTGAAGTGCACTGGTCTCGCGTCTCTTTTGTACCCGATCTAACATTTATGATTGTGGTCTCAACATTAACCTTCTCATCACTCCTTATCACCCATCCCCTCCCCCTTGTGACTGTATGACTGTAACTCTGTCGCTTGTATCCTTACAATCTATATTGACTGTTTCTTAGTATGATTTGATTGCTTGTTGTATCCTATGACTATCATTAAGTGTTGTACATTATGATTCTTGACTCTTGACAAATGTATCTTTTCTTTTCTGTACACTAAGAGCATTTGCACCAAGACAAATTCCTTGTGTGTCCAATCACACTTGGCCAATAAAGAATTCTATTGAACTATTGAACATGTAGTTGGCAAGTATATATCCAATTGTTAAAATCTATCTGAAAGTTAGTCGATTTTGGAAAGTGTATGGGATGACTAAAATTAGTCACCTGCAAAGTTTTCAACCTGAAGAAAAAAAAAAATGCTTTTTTTCTATATATCTTTTAAGCACATATTTTACAAAGTATGAAATTTGTTAGAACTGTATTGTTTTTCCATTCCCATAATTTGGAATGCTGCAAATACTGCAGATCCTTCCTTTTTAATTTAATTGAAATCAGGTGTGGGATTCAATTTTTTAAACAACTGGTTCTGTGGGCATGGCTTAGTTGGTGGGTGTGGCTTGGTAGTCATGTTATTGGCTGGGCGTGGCCAACTCAATATCACTCACATCGAGGCACGCATCTCCTTGCCTGACTTCTCATGACTGTGGGGATGCTGCAACAGTCGTAAGTGTGAAAAGTGGTCATAAGTCACTTGTTTCAGTGCCATTGTAACTTTGAATGGTCACTCCACACAAGCAAAGTACCAGCAAAAGAGGGAAAGAAAACTCCAGAGAAGTTCCTGAGACAGAAAGTCTAGTCCTGCCAAGAATGTAATAAGGGTTAATGGAGAGGCAGTTTCTGTAAGCAACACCAGAATGTTTCCTTCCTGCTTCCCTTACAGGATTAGTCCAGTAATTTCTTCTAACAACCGGTTCTCTGAACTGCTTAGAATGTTAACAACCGGTTCTAGCGAATAGGTGCAAACTGGTAGAATCTCACCCGATTGAAATGTTAGAAGGTATAGAGCAGTGATGGCTAACCTTTTTGTCATTGTGTGCCTGCACCCATAATGCAATGTGTGTGTGACCCTCTTGTCTCCTGCACATGTGCATCAGATGCCCGACAATGAACTGGCTGTCGGGAGGCATGTACATGTGCAGTGCATCTCTTCCAGGCAACAGCTGACGTGCCAGCAGAAATGGCTCTGCGGTGCCATTTCCAGCATAAGTGCCATAGATTCGCCATCACGTATATGGATAGAGCGACTGCACAAGGAAAACTAGGACATTCATGAGCAGTTTTGCCACACAGATTATCTTTTTCCTTGAAATGAAGTGGAATGTCTTATTCTTTTCCAGCAGACTCAATGAAAAAAACTTTAAGAAAAAAACCATAAGGATGTGCCTTCATGGAACTCAGTCTCAGGGGTTGTTCATCTTGGTCTGAAATGAAAAAAATAAATAAACTTGGCACAGCTGATCATTTCATATGGGTCATTCCCCTCCATTTCCTTTCTTTTGAAAGAAAAAGGTTGTGCTCAATTCCTGGCAGGAACACTGAAGCTGAAATAACTCGTTCTTGGCCTGCATTGTAACCTGTGGCTTATTTCTAGATGCCTGTTGCACAACACAGAACAAACAAAACAAAAGCAAGTGTGGCTTTAATAAAATCACACTCAAGTCTTTGCAATTATTGGCCAAACTGGATTCAGAAAAGAATCTGATATTGGACCCAAGGCAAACATTCTTCTTCTTTGTACATTTTAGGGTATTTTCTCCATTCCGTGCTAAATTTATTTTTGCTGAAAATAATGTTTTTTCCTACAATCGTTATTGCTTGTCTATTTTTTTCTCCAAGAAGTAAAAGCTTAATTTAGACTTATTTTTAGGATGAAAGTTTTCTCCCTGGCTCTATTATGAAATATTATAACGTATGCAGAGTTGGTACCTATGACAAAATATTTTGATGGCTGACATTCAGTAGCAGCCAATATTTCTCCATGTTACTCAGTATGTCTGACAGCTGCCTTGTCATGGAATCTAGCATAGTTTTGGTTAACTCTGTTCAGACTTTCCCAAAGTTAATTCTCAAACTTTAAACGCACAAACTTTCAATATAAAAAAATGAACATCTATATATTACTTTGGGGGAAGGGAGGTACAGATAGAAAATAGTTATAGTCATAGGGTGGGTTATTTTTTTTTGAGAGAGAGCTAGTGTTGTATAGTAATTAGTTATCAGACTTGAAACTTTGAGAATGAACGTCCACTTCTGCCTAGGCCAGCTGGATGGACCTTACAGTCATCTCTAAGTGGTTTACAGAATCAGCATATTGCTCCCAGCAATCTGGGTCCTCATTTTACCAACCTGAGAAGGATGGAAGGAGGAGTCAGCCTTGAGCCAATGAGAATCGAACGGCTGGGAATCAGCAGAATTAGCTTGCAATACTGCATTCAAAACATTGCACCAGCAATGGCAAACCACTTCTGAAAAAAAAAAAGAAACTGTGAAGAAAATTGCAGGAAAAACCTGAGGTGCATGTGTGTGTGTGTGTGTGTATGAGAGAGAGAGAGAGAGAGAGAGAGAGAGAGAGAGAGAGAATAAATGTGTTTGTATGAGTGCGTATACATAAACACATGCATAAATACACAATTAAAATTGATCAAAAATAACATCACTTAGGAAGTAAGGGAGAAAATTACAAGTAGAAAGTTTATATGATAAAGGGAGGTAGGCATTCAACTGGCTTATTACAACAGTTAGTACTTTTTAATACCGTCTCTTCTTGACAGAAGATACAAAAAAAAATTCATAGGAACTAAGGAGAAGGATCTGTTGAAAGCATGGTTCATGTCCTTCTACATTTGGTGTGTGTGTGTGTGTGTGTGTGTGTGTGTGTGTGTGTGTGTGTACATTTAATAAATCACCCTAATAATTCTGATTTATTTTATGTATAGTTATCGGAGCAATGTTATTCCATTTATATAAACGTGGACAAATTTTCAGCTGAAAAGCTAGACATGCTTGATAACAGCAATTATCTAGTCACAAACTGATTTATTTTGTTCCATCCTCTATTAATTTTGTGTTCTAGTCAGTGACCAGAATGAAGATATGCATGCAGTCGATTGATTATGTGCCATCAATTTAGTGTCAGCTCCATGAAGATCTGTCCTAACTTTTAGGACTTCCAATAGAGGATCCATTGCCACTGTGACTGAGTCTTTCCACCTTGCTGCATGTCATCTTCTCCTTTTTCCTTCCATCCTTCCAACAATAAAGTCTTTTTCGATAGCCTGATGTGTCCAAAGTAGAATAATTTGAGCCTGCTGTTTTGTACCTTGAGTATTTATTATCTATTTAGCATATGGCTTTACCTTGACTGAGAATGCTGGATTGATTTTTCTTTGGATGGCCTGTTGGTTTGTTTCCTTGGCTATCCATGGTATTCTCAGGAATCTTCTCCAATACTAATGTTCAAAAATGTCAACACTTCCTATTCCTGCCTCTTCAAAGTTCAACTTTCACCTTTATAAGTTTTCACAAGGAATATCATGGCTTGCAATATTTTGTAGAAATAGACACATCACAGCATCTGATTTTTTTTTTTCCAGGGCCTTTGTGGCAAATCTACCAAGTGCTGTGCGTATTTCTTGACAAAGAATCAAGCTAGAACTAAGGACGTATTTCCTGACAGTTAGAACAATTATTAATCCGTGAAACAACTTGTTGGTGCTCCAACAGAGGAGATGTTTAAGAATAGCAATAGCAATAGCACTTAGACTTATACACTGCTTTATAGTGCTTTATACTGCTCTCTAAGCAGTTTACAGAGTCAGCATATTGCCCCCAACAATTTTGGTCCTCATTTTATCCACCTCGGAAGAATGGAAGACTGAGTCAGCCTTGAGTCTAGTGAGATTTTGTCTGCCAAATTGCAGGCAGCTGGCTGCAGCAGAAATAGCTTGCAGTACTGCACTCTAACCACTGTGCCACGGCGGCAGCAATCTCTTGCATCAAACCTTTTGTCTGAAATGGTAACTCTCCTTGAGCATGGGGTTGAACTAGACCTCCAAGTTCTTTTCCAGCTCTGTTATTCTGTTATTTTTACCACTGAATATATGAATGTATATAAATTTATGCTACCTATGAAATAACTCAATTTTTCAGCGGAAAGGTTTTTAACAAATTTAGCAGAAGTGTAATGGTAAATGAAAATGACCTTGAGAGACAGAAGGAACAGCTGCAGCCCAGAAAATGATTGGATAAAAGACAGTTTAGCTCACAAAAGGATTGTAGGTATGGCAAAAGTCAGATCAGGGTATGACCATTATGGAAAGGTTGTCTTAGTTCAACCCAAAACGTATTCCATATAAACAGTAAGAAAAAGAAAATGGACACATTGTACAGAGATGTTCGTATTGGACTACTGCAATGATATATGGGAATAACTTTGGGAGATAGAAGGGAAAGTCGCAGATAGGCAATAGATAGGAGACTGAGCCTGCAGGAAAAAAAATCAAGGCATGGCAAATATCAGAGAATGGATTGCCCTTCTGGGTTCTTGGACAGTAAAGTTGAGGGGTGAAGAACTTTCAGATTTGCAAGATTCTGTTAATGTAACCTTACAATGAAGCAGAATGTGCTTGTCGAGATTTGCTTCTTCTTTGGACTACCTTGCAAGACTGTTAAAAAATTTAGCATAGCCAGGATTCATCTGGTGTCCCAAGGCAGGTATCTCTTCAATTGAGGTGAGGTTTTTTGTGGCCAATTCTTCTACAACAATGTGGACATAGCTAAGGGAAATAAGCTAGATGGGAAGATTTTGGATTCAAGGACTGAGTAGATCATTGTTTACTTTCTTCATATGAACGTTGGTCAATGACAGAAAAAAGACAAACTTCATGGGTAGCCTCTTTTCCCAACAGCCATGCCCCACAATCTAGTATTAATCTTGCTAATCTCAAGACATTAATCTTAATCTCCTGCTTCTCTCTTACCCATGAGAATCCTGCATCTGCCATTCTAATAGAAGTTTGTAAAAGGTTTGGGATTCTACAAAAACAAGTGGAGTGGTTGGGGAAATTGAACCCCATTGAATGATAAATAATAATTTAGGCAAATAATTTTAGCAAATCGTTACTAGGTGGTTGAAGGGATGAAGGAATAATAATAAGAAGAAGAATAAGAAAATAAAGAAGTTACTAGAATTTATCAAGGCCAAATATTTCTAAATCTTCTTTGAAAGATTGTCTGTTTATCTATTATCTGTGTGTATGTCTGTCAGTTTTTATCTGTCTGTCTGTCTATCTATCTATCATCTGCCTGTTTATCTATCTATCTCTCTATCTATCTCTCTATCTATCTATCTATCTATCTATCTATCTATCTATCTATCTATTTATCTATCTATCTATCTATGTGCTGCATCAGTGTTATTTATAGGATCAATATTTTTAACTCACCATTTCCTTTGTTTGCCTGTATGCTTGCTTATTTTATGATATATCTCATATAACTAAGCATGCTGTTGTAAAGGAATCTTATGGGTGATTTCATTCCACTTTTTTTTGCACCGCTATTCCTGTGTTTCTCCATTATTATGATTTTTCTTTAGAGAACCCATGTGGATTTATGGACAAGCTTCTCCTCTAAAGTCAAGGTCCCTTTGAAAATTCTTTTGTTTTGTTTTCAGTTCTGTACACCTGGCCTTGAATTTATGAATGCTGAGTGTCACTAAACATATGCTATTCATCAAGGGCAAAGATGCATTTTTGGAATTACTACTAATGTATTTGATCAGCTGTTGAACAATTGACTGCTTTTGTTTCCTTCTCCCATTTCCCATGGAGGGCTGGGTGCTTGGGGTAGTTTTGTTTATATGAGCAGAGATGCAGACATAGATATCTGTTATAATGCTCCTATCTTTTATCTGTCCAGTTCGAGGATGAATCACATTCTAATAAACCCAATGGCGTCTAGCAGCTTTTGTTATTCCTTATCATATTAATATTTGCATGATTTCCCTTTTATGGGTAATAAGGCTCAAAAGGAACCCATTTGAATTGAGGGTGGGGGAGGGGTGGGGGAATCCATCCTTTTCTGTATGTGTCAGTAAACTGGCTTTGATTCTTTTTTAAGTGCAGTAATACAAAAAATGGTTTCGCTTCTTTACTGGCTATGCTTCTGCAGTTCTTTGTAAGCTGGGATGCCGAATAGGTTAACTTGAAAGGGAGTATTACATTTCAGTCAAATTCTTAAGTAATGGTACTTGATACAAGCCAAACCAACTGCCCTATTGGCCTTCTATTGCTGGACAAAGCAGGGAAATTATTCTTCCTGATGACACACACTTTGTGTGCATTAAGGGTGGGGGGTTACTCCCAGTTGCCAGTGCTCTGTTTAAATTAGTTTCAGTAAACAACAGGTTTTGTCCCATATTTATCTCTCTTCTTCAAATGGACATAGCTGGAAGAATGTATGCATTACTTATATTAAAAAGAATACTAAAATAATAAAAATCAATAAAAGAAATAGGATGAAGAAGACAGGGCTATATCCAACAGAGAGAGAGAGGCCTGTTTTTAGCCTCATCTCTGAAACAGCATCAAGTGGTGAGTTTCAGGAAACTTGCCTTCTCTGTAACAGATCACCTTAGGAAATGCCATATTTTGCTCTCTCCAAATTATTTGATCCTGACCTAGATAGCATTTCATAATTCTTGAAAACTTGAGTATGGGGTCCTGGAACTTGTGGTTTTGGATTTAAAGTTAGATTATCCCTGGACATCACTGAAGTAATTTGATGTTGCTATTATTAACTTTTTTTTTTAAATTGATTTTTTTAAATCCTAAATTTGCTGCCCTGAATCATATCACAATGAGGAGCCTATATAAATTGATATTACAAATAATCAAACAATGAACAAAATAAAATATGAAACAGCTGTCTGAAGTGCAGCCATTCTGACATTTCAAACTAAACTGGTGAATACATTTTTAATGGAGAAAACTAGAGGAAGAGAATGTTATACAAGCATGGAAATACATGGATTGCTGACTGTATCCAAACTGAATTGTTGCAGTATATTTCTTATGGAGCTGCTCATAGAAACAAATTGAAAGATTAAAATTGTGGCAGCTTGAATTGAAAGTGTGGACTTTAATTCCCAGAACACCCTAGTAACCACCTGAAAGTTGAAGTTGTGAAGATTATGAAACATTGGATTCAGTTGATGCAGAATACCAAAGCAAGAAAGCTCATAGATGTTAGGCATGGATTTGTCAACACTGCATCAATTCTGACTGTGATATATTAAGCTACTGCTTGTTTTTCAGTCTAATTCAAAGTATTGATATTCATTTTAAATGCTAAAAGATTCAGAATTCATCTATGAGAGCCAATTGACAACTATTAAACTGTTGGTTACCAGAGTAGGCCTTCTCTGTGGTGTTGCCCTACTTACGGAATATTCTATAGAGAAATAACCATAATCTTCATGAGGAAGGAAGAGCGGAAGGGAGGGAGGGAGGGAGGGAGAATTCTGAACCAGAAATAAATGAAAATTGTAAAAATCTGTTCTGCTTCTAAATTCACCAACCATAAATAAGGTAATTATTTTTATGAGGTAACAATTCTAGGTTTAAATAGATTGAATATTATTATATGATTGTTCTATCAATTGGTTTGTAAGACACTTAGGAAACATAAATACAAAAATAGAACAGCACCCTTATGCTTCATTCTCATTCTCTCCCTATGTGGCCCAGTGAGATATTATCATTTTCTGACTGCGCTGATCAGGTTTTTCAGTCATTGGCTACAGAAATCTCTTTTCTAAAATTGCTGCTGCAGAGTTGATTTGTAGTTCATTTTATTAATATCTGGCTCACCCTGTTTGGACTGGCGCTTCTGGGTTTATGATTAAATGCAGCTTGGAACTGAACATATCTGCATCCATCCTTTCTTCAAAATGGAAGTGCTAAGAAAGAGATGCTGTGAGCTTCTACAAGCGTTTGAACACAGATTTCAAATCTAATATTCTATCCACCATTGTCTGTTAGATCTTTGCTCAAGTGAATATTCCCTTTTGTACAGCTGCAAAAAATTAAAGGGGATAAAATAACCATCAATTTTAAACATATGGTGACCAGGGCAAAAGATCTAAGAAGTATGAAATGACTCAAAGCCTGTATTAGATTAACAACTAGATTGTTTGAAGAAAGATAGGACAACTTGCTAAAAATAAATCACTGCTATAACTTTTATAATGACAGTGTATATACTTTCACTATAAGCCATAATTTACAGTGTCTTGACTTGCTTTATTCCCTTATCTTGTATAAATGCCAACTCTTTCTTTAACGTTTTGTCAAATAAATGACCGACTTATTTGACTGGGTATGCTGTCGATTCTGTTTTATTTTCTAAAAAGGAGAGGATGCAATCCAAGATTTAAAAGGGAGACCCAGATGTTCTTATGGGGGGAAAATATTGGAAAATGAGGGATTTTTCTAGAGAGACTTTTTGGATGAATGGAATGTAGGGAAACATTACACAAATATGCATGCAATCGTCTCTTTGTATTTATTGTTAGTCCTTGGTATAACCTTTTGTTTCCTGCATTCAGCTAATCTTCTGGATTCTACAGCCTTTATGCATTTATAGTGGCACTTTCTCCTATCTTTCTAAAGCCATTAAATTATCTGTAAAAAATGCAGAAAATATTTTACCTATCTACTGCACTTTTTGTAAAAAATGCAGAAAATACTTTACCTACCTACTGCACCCCAACTTGCACACACACCCAGGATAAATTAGTCCCAAACAGTCAAACTGTTCCTCTTGATGGTGATATCGGTTCAAAAATCATACATTAAGTAAACAATTCCTCTGTCTCTAGGATGCTTCTAATCAGTCACAGGGAATGACTGCCTCTTTCTTTTGAACGATGAAGTGTTCTGAATGTTCCCTTTGCTATTTCCTTCACAGGATCCATTTCAGAACTGGAATGTGGTAGAATGTAATCTGGATTCCCAGAAGTGGTGGGATTCAATTTTTTTTTTATTACCGGTTCTGTGGGCGTGGCTTGGTGGGCAAGGGAAGGATACTATAAAATCTCCAGTCAGAGGTGGCATTTGCTGGTTCTCCAAACTACTCAAAATTTCTACTACCGGTTTTCCAGAAATGGTCAGAACCTGCTGAATACCATCTCTGATTCCCAGGAGAGGCTGCCGACCAGAGGACCAAGAGCCTTCAAAATTAAAATAATTCTTCTTCCAAACCAAATAATAATTTGGTTTGGAAGAAGAAATTCAAGAAATCGCCTCCCTAGAAATTCTCAGAGGATATTTTTAATGATCCACATACAGGTAGTCCTTGACTTATGATCACAATTGGGCCCAAGATTTCTGTTGCTAAGTGGGACATTTAAGTGAGCTTTGCCTCATTTTACAACCTTTCTTGCCACAGTTACTATGTGAATTGCTGCACTTGTTAAATTGGTAACAACAATTGTAAAGTGAATCGGGCTTCCCCATTGACAAAAAGTGATCATGTGATCCCGGGATTTTGCACCACTGTGATAAATATGAGTCAGTTGCCAAGTGTCCGAATTTTGATCACAGGACCATGGGGATGCTGCAATGGTCATAAATGAGAAAAACGGTCATAAGTCACTTTTTTCAGTGCAGTTGTAACTTTGAACTGTCACTAAATGAACTGTTGTAAGTCAAGGACTACTTGAGGTTTGCTTTAGTTTGGTAAGATTTCTATTATAGTTGAGGAACTATAAAGGAAACCACTTTAGAGTAGGGGTGAGATTCAAATTTTTTAACAACCGGTTCTATGGGCATGGCTTAGGTGGTGGCTTAGGTGGTCATGTGACTGGTGGACGTGGCTTGGTGGTCATGTTATTGGCTGGGCGTGGCCAACTCAATATCACTCACATCGAGGCATGCATCTCCTTGCCTGACTTCTCATGACTGTGGGGATGCTGCAACAGTTGTAAGTGTGAAAAACGGTCACAAATCACATTCTTCAGTGCCATTGTAACTTTGAATGGTCATTCCACACAAGCAAAGTACCAGCAAAGGAGGGGAAAAATACTCCAGAGAAGTTCTTGAGACAGGACATCTAGTCCTGCCGAGAATGTAATAAGGGTTAATGGAGAGGCAGTTTCTGTAAACAACACCAGAATGTTTCCTTCCTGCCTTCCTTATGGGATTAGGCCAGTAATTTCTTCTAAAAACCGGTACTCCGAACTGCTTAAAATGTTAACAACCAGTTCTAGCGAATAGGTGCGAACTGGTAGAATCCCACACCTGCTTTAGAGTCAGTGTGTCTTTCTAGGTTTTGGGAGCCTGATGGGTTAAAATTGGTGGTATAAAATACAATATGGCAAGATAGGACTAATAAATAGTAGTGGAACACTTGAAAACAGATTTTTTTTCGGTATACTTTCAAAAATTTTTTTTACCCCACTAGCAATACTGAGTTCCAATATGGTTGGGTTCCATAAATTGAACTGGCAGAAGAAATAACATGTTGTCCTTCTGGAAAGTATAATTAAACTTTAATCAATCTTTCTGATGCCCATGCTTGTGTTGTTTATGTATTATTTTTATATCTTGTGTATATGTGTGCATCTGATGGGATTCAAATATTTTTAGCACTGATTCGGTGGGTGTGGCTTGGTGGGTGAGCTTTGCGCGTATGCACATACTTTGCATGCACGCACGCACCAAACACGCACTTTGCACAGGCAAAGAGGCATTTATGCAGATGCAGAGGTGTTCCTACTCACCTCCTGCAAGCCTGCATGATCCCGATTGCTTCAGCAGCTGCCGCACACCGCTCTTCTGTGCTGCGCAAAGCAGCTGCGCTTCAAACTCAGAGGATAAAGGTGAGTATGGGAGCCAGGGTGGGCCCAACAGCAGAGCTGCAGAGAGAACTGGTTCAGTCTTTGCTGCTCATCGCTGCTACTGGCTCGGCAGAACCGGACCGAACTGGTAGAATGTCACCACTGGTGTATATGTACAACTGGGTCTGCATACGCATTTTAAGTGCCCTCGGAAATTTTCTATTGAAAAAAAGCACATGCATTACATTAATACTATGCTCTGCATTATTTATCATTGTTGTTTTCAAAGGACAATCCTTTATGTAATATGTTACAAATGGAATGTCTCTAGTGAGTTAGTATTCGTGGGCTATTAATGATTTTAAAATATCTGATTGTACATTATAGGTAGCCTTCAACTTACAAGGTAATTGAAGCTGGCTATTATAGACATAAGTCACGGACTAACGTAATGCAGGTCATGATATGACTAATACAATTTTACAACTTTTTTTTGCAGCAATCATAAAGCATTTGTAGCAGTCATTATGCAAACTGTGGTGTCTTGACAAAAACATCATAAAACACAATTATGTGACCATGGGATGGCAAATGGATATAAATGTAGGATGGTTGCTGAATGTGCCCCCCCCCCCAACCATTGTAACTTTGGTTGTAAGTACCTTTTGAGGGTTTGGTTGTAACTTCTAAAACTTGTAAATTGAGGACTACTGTGTATGATCTCTCATAGAAGCAGTAGACCTCATTGTGATAGTATTTATACGCTCTATGATGATCCGGGGCATGGCACAAAGGCAACACAATCAAATAATAAGTAGGAGTCCCTTTGTTAGCTCCAACTAGCCCCCAATGCCCTGGTTACCTTCTGGTCTGGAGAAAATCTCTCCCACGAACTGCTTGTGGCTGCAGAGATTCAAGTCCAAAATGTTGTCAACAAAAACTTTAACTATAAGTCCAATCAAGGCAAGACGAGGTAATTAGTCTGGCAGGGCAAGAGAAGGAATTCCAGACGTGAAGGAATGGCAGTAAATCAACCTGGTTGGGAGGATTCTAGGAACACAAATAACCACAGTCAGCACAAGATAAAGTCATGTTTGTTCCCAGCAGCCACCGCTCTCAGCTTGCATCTCTTTTAAACTCTCTTCCCAACTGTGGCTAATGAAGGGAATCAGGGCCCTTTCCTCTCCCGTAAGTCACACAACCCACATTGCTCCATTCCTTCCTGCGTGCTCTGGGATGAAGAGAAAGTGGGCCTGGGTCTTCCTCTGAACTCCCTCTCCCTTGTTCTACCTCTTCCCTGCTCTGCTCAGCCAGACTTTGCTCTTCCCCAGTTTCCTCCACAGCCAACAGAGCCACACTCCCGCTCCCTGTCAGCTGCTCATCTTCCTCCTTGGATTTAGACTCTGACAAGGACATGCTCTATATGGCCACTGTGAGAACAAGATACTGGCCAAGACAGGTAATTTGTTTTCTTCTTATGAAGCTGTTTTTGGCCCACCTGCATTATTATGTCGTTAGAAGAGAAGAAAATCCAGGAAAAGCCTGGGAAATACAGGTAGTCCTCAATTTACAATGGTTCATTTAGTGACTGTTCAAAATCATAACATTGCCACAAAAAAAGTGACTTATGACCATTTTCCATACAGCATCCCCGTGGTTATGTGACAAAAATCTAGACACTCGGCAGCTGACTCATATTTATAACAACTGCAGTGTCCCCCGGGTCATGGGATGACCTTTTGTGACCTTCTGATAAGCCAAGTCAATGGGGAATTCAGATTCACTCAATGACCATGTTACTAATTTAATAAGTAAGTGCAGCAAATTCACTTAACCGCAGTGGCATGAAAGGTTGTAAAAATAAGGCAAAACTCAACAAATATCTCACCTAGCAATAGAAATTTTGGGCTCAATTTTGATTGTAAGTTGAGAACCACCTGTAATTCATTTCCAGAATAACGGATTTGAAAGGGACCTTGGAGGTCTTCTAGTCCAATTCTCTGCTTGGGGAGGAGACCCCTATAACAGTGATGGCTAGCATTTTCATCATCGCATGCTGAAAGTATGTGCATGGGCATGTGTGTGCACGCACATGGGCCTGCACCCATAATGCGATGCACGTGTGACCCCCCCTGCCCCCCTCAGCATGCACGTGCAATGCCCCCCTACACATGTGCATGTGTTTCCCACATGCATGTCTTCCCCATGCATGTATGGAAGATACCAACAATCAGCTGGCTGATGAGGGGTGAACATGCATGCTCAGTGAATCAGTTCCAGGTGACAGCTCACGTGCCAGCAGAAATGGCTCTGTGTGCCACTTCTGGCACATATGCCATAGGTTTTCTATCAGACAAATGGTTGTCCAATCTCTTATTTAAAACTTCCAGTGTTGGCATATTCACAACTTCTGGGGAAAAGTTGTTCCACTGATTAATTGTTCTAACTGTCAGGACATTTCTCCTTGGTTCTTTTGGTTCTTGGTTTTTCCATTCCAGTCCAGTCACATTCTCTTCAAATGTTGGGATCAGTTGGAAGACATCCCAGGACACATGCACACAGACATGGACACACAATTGTAATATGACTCAGGGGACAGAGATGTTTTATGGGAAATCCCTGTTGTAGGCTAAACCATTTCATGCTTTCCCTAGTAGACAGGCTGCAAAAGAATTCACCAGCATTGTATGGAGAAGGCTTATTTTCAAAGGTACCATCACAAGGATACCATGCAATCTATTGACTCTGATTTTGCTTTTATACCTCAGCACACCCTGCAAGTTTATTGTTTAAAAGAAATCATCTGATATTGTTCTGAGAATAAGATGAAAACACTGACACTTAAAAAAAAAACCAGATATTTTTTTTTTAAAGAAAACTTTTCATTCCTGGCATGTAGCTAATGTAACAGTGTCTAAGGCTATGGTACAGAAAAAAATAATGAAAGAAAAGTAAAGATGACAGCAAGAAGAAGGATTCACAAATGGCTAATTGCCAATGATCCAGTAATGTTAAAAATATCATGCCGTTTAAAATAGCACTCCTTAGAATACATGACAGCAGTAGCTAAACACTAAACTTGTATTCAGTGGGGAAAGATATTTTCTTCTCCCCTCCCCAAAGAGACAGAATAATTTAATCCATCTTGACAGAATGATTAGCCCCTGGAGATTTTTATCACAGAGAACCAGTGAATAATAAAATACTCATGTAACTAACTTCCCACATGAAAAAGCATTAGATAGATATTCTGCCCTATGGAGAAAAAAAATACTCATAGCAGTTCAAAATATTGCTCTGGAAAATGGCTGCTTCTATGGGAGTGATAAGGGAGGGCTTGAACATTCCTTTCAAAAAAGAATGAGGTTTGGTGAAATTATTTTGAGAAAAAATGTGAAGTTCTTGAATAGCACTTAGACTTGTATGCTGCCCCATGGTGATTTATAGCACTCGCTGGACAATTTGCTAAGGTCAGCATATTGCCCCCAACAAACTATGCTGATTTCGGAAGGATGGAAGGCTGACTCAACCATGAGCCCATTAGGATCGAACTCCTGGCAGGGAGCAGAATCAGCCTGCAATACTGCATTCTAACCAGTGGTGGTATTCAATTTTTTTTTACTACCAGTTCTGTGGGTGTGGCTTGGTTTGGTGGGCGTGGCAGGGGAAGAATACTGTAAAATCCCCATTCCCTCCCCACCTCCCCAACCTGCTTTCCAGCTCTGTTCTCCTGTGCAGGCAACAAAAGAAGTCCCAACTGATCAGCTGGGACTCGGGAGGCAGAGAATAGATGGGGACAGGGCCAGTCAGAAGCGGTATTTGCCAGTTCTCCAAACTACTCAAAATATCCGCTATCAGCTCTCCAGAATCTGTCAGAATTGGCTGAATACCACCTCTGATTCTAACCATTGCAACACCAGAACAGAGATGGCCAAAAATGATGTGACCTTTACTGTTCACTGCACAATAATCTCAAGAGTTGAAACCCCCATTATGATACATGGGTTCTCCATCTTCTAACTGGAAAGGGGGACAACCAGCATGGGAGGGAAGAAATATAAACCAACACCACAACATCACTGGATTAAACACACTCTGATAGCTTTATCAATGAAGTGAGTTTTACAATTCCACCAAATTCCACCAAAATTCCACCAAATTCCACCAGAAATGTCAAAGAAGCCCTTATGGACTTTGAGAGTAAGAATTTTTTCTTTTACTGGTAGGAGATAAAAACCTAAAACTGTAGAGGCTGAGGTCCAAGATGCCTTCAAAAGAATTTTTGAAGCCCCAAAAATGAGCGATGAACTTGATAGAAGCTAACATGAAGTCCTATTTCTTTATCGTGGTTTCCACACATACCCCGCCTCAATTTATTTATTTATTTAGCATATGGTGTATCATATGTGGACTTGTAATGTACTGTATATTAATATTTTGCCTACATTAAAAAAAACACAATAAAATATGAATGTTAAAAAGATCAGATACCAATGTATAGGCTATCTAACCACTGAAGCACAGCATCATTTACATGGGGAGAAAAAAGATACTGGAAGATGTATTTGTCTTGTTATCCCACAAAGTGATTTTTCAGGCTGTCAAAACTCTTACTTACAGTAGATGAATCTAGATTGCAGTAAGAATATTTTGCTTTCTCCTCAAAATCAGCGGAACTTAAAAGTGCTTAGTTAATAGACACAAGCATTCAATAAACAACTCAGAATGTCACAGGTTAGTCCATCCAAATCTGAAACGATGTACTTATAAAAGAAAATATTTGTAGCTCATGGTTGAATGATGAGGGTTTTGGTGCTCTCTGAGTGGTTTTCTTCAGTACATTTCATTTCATGCATCACAGTGCACTGATGATGTTACCTACTTTGGTAATGAAATGCCTTCTTAAAAATGCATACAGCATAAGATTTACAGAAAAGATGCTAGGCAGGTTTTTTTTTCAAATAAATAAGCTATTTTTATATATCAGTATATATCAAAACATTCTTCCTTCCCACAGGTATTCATGAAGAGAGATGAAAAGTGCAATGCAATTTCATTAGTGAGCACAATTTTACTCCAGGCCCACATATATATTATTTTCTGTGTGCAGTCACTAAATTCTGGAATATGGGGTAACCATGGTTATGTTCATTCTGGTCTTTGTTAATAATACTTAGATACTTACCACCAAATATCAGAATTTAAATAAGAACTGATTTTCACTCAACAAAGTCATGCTTTCTTAGAACATGTGATTTGGTTATACCATCCCATTCAATTCATATGACTTTAAAAAAAAAAATCTGATGGAATCACATACACTAACTTGTGTGGATAATTTCAGCAAAGGGCTTTGTGTGTTATATGGCTTGCAACACTCTGGAAATATTTCAAAGTGTTTAGAACTAGGCTGAAGACATTTGGTCAAGGCTGGGCACATATTTCAAATCACTTCCCCCAACTCATCAGAGTTGTTATCAGCACTTGATATCTTTATGAAATTGGTACAGTCTAAAGGATTTGATACTTTTTTTTTTATAAATCCATCTATTTGGCCATGCCTCCTTGGCTCTATTTTGCTGGGGGAAATGTGAATATTGTATGACCCAAGCTTGTACAAAGTCCATTGCCAATAGAGGTTCTCTGATTAACTTTTGAGCTACTGTTTTAAATTGGAATGTCTCTTTTTATATTCACTGGATTGCTATTTCCAGAAATTCCAAGTTATTTGTGGTTAAATCCAAGTGGCTTTTGTCTATTCTGGCATGTGTTTGTTGTTAGAAGGAAAGGATAAAATTCACAGATCTATCATGAAATGTTTTAAAACAGGGAAATTGTAGTATTCCAGCATCAGCAGTGCAGAATTAAATCTTGGTGGCGCTATTTTTTTTTTTATTTGGCCCAAGACATTGCAAAACATTGCCAAGGAAGAATATGAAATACTGCAAAAATAAACATTCAGAATCAGGCTACAATTAAATCTCAATTTCATCTCTTCTTTTACCAGAGATGCCAGTAGAAATTCTTTGTGGATTGTAATGCAAACTGACATGATCAATAATTTTGAGGTTAATGTGGATTTCACAATACCCTGAGTTTTGCAACTCAGATCATATCTCCCAAAATTACCAAAATGGTCTTAAGGTAAAACATTTCTGAGATAAAATCCATACAAAAATATACACACAGATGCACAGAGAGATAACTGAAATGTCTAATACATATTTAAATGTAAACAACTGTTATTCTTTTAAAAATATTAATATGGAATGGGAACAGAAATAAATCAATAAACACACACAGTTGTCAGATAATAGACAGATATAGATACAACACAGATTGGATGAAAATAGCAAATGTTCTTTGGTTCTTCTAAAAACTGACTTTAAAATTGTCATAATGTAATACTGTCACACTAATGTAAACAATAACATAGCCTGTATCTTTATTGATTTGCGAATTGTTGGTATAAGATGTCTTCATCCTGTTCTTGCAAATTTGATTCAAGGAATTCTGAAGTAACATAGGGCCCCTACAGAAATTATTAATCTAATTAATTAATTAACAAATTAATCCTGCTTGAGCAGGGAGCCGGGCTAAAAGACCTCCAAGTCCCTTCCAGGTTATTCTATTCTGTTCTGTTCTATTCTGTTCTAATGATTAATCACTAATTGGTACATGGGCATCACAGGTAAACATATTAATCACATGCTCTAGAAAACGTTACATTTCCTTGAGAGATAAGAATAGAGAAGGTTACTGCAGATTAATACTGAATAAATCTTCAATCTGTTGTCTAGGTTTCATTTTCTCCCCTGTAAGCCATTGTATAATGTTGTAAAAAAAAAATTTTTCAGTAACTATCAAAACTTCTCACATAGTCAAAGACATTTTAGCAAAGTGATTATGGCCTCAAAGAATAAAGTCAATAGATACATTTTTCTTGATTTTTTTAAAAAATATAAACTTTATCTTTGTTCCAGGTTTTAATTAAACATGGGATCTGTTATTTTTTTTCCTTAAGAGCAAAGAGCTTGAAGTATTGAAATGTGTGGGGTACCAGAAAAAGCATTATTACTCAGATCTCAGCTATTGCTTTATTACATCTCATAGAATTATAGCTTTGGGATAGTA
This sequence comes from Pseudonaja textilis, assembly GCF_049901715.1. Taxonomy (NCBI): domain Eukaryota; kingdom Metazoa; phylum Chordata; class Lepidosauria; order Squamata; family Elapidae; genus Pseudonaja; species Pseudonaja textilis. Next base: position 13,535,540 of record NC_142008.1, read on the forward strand.
GCTGTTATGGAAATTCTCAGATATCCAGGTCATAGTTGTCTCAAAGGTGCTTTTTTCTTCAAAACACAACTGGACTGTTTTTCCTTGAGGAAGAAGAAGAAAATGTTTCACTTCTCATCCAAGAAGCTTTGTTATTGTTTAATTTACAATAAAAAGATAGGTATTGACAGTTGAGGGACACAGTGGCTCAGTGGCTCAGATGCTGAGCTTGTCGATCAGAAAGGTCAGCAGTTTGGCGGTTCGAATCCCTAGCACCGCATAATGGAGTGAGCGCCGTTTACTTGTCCCAGCTTTTGCCAACCCAGCAGTTTGAAAGCATGTAAAAATGCAAGTAGAAAAATAGGAACCACTTTGGTGGGAAGGTAACAGCGCTCTGTGCGCCTTCAGCATTTAGTCATGCCGGCCACATGAGATGTCTTCGGACAGCACTGGCTCTTCGGCTTTGAAACAGAGATGAGCACTGGAAGCTGGAAACAACTAGCATGTATGTGCGAGGGGAACCTTTGCCTTTATTGACAGTTGAGACTGGATAGTAAAGGAATGGAAGGAAAGGTTCTCCTAAGACATGGGAGGGATGGAAGAATTGTATTTTTTTTTTTTTTTTTTGGCAGTCATCTGGTCTTTAGCACTCTCTGAGAGCTGTTGATAAACTTGGGGATTTATCTCTACTCTCAAGGTCACTGAATCAGGGTACAATTGGTTGTGGAATTTTCTTGAAACTGCTGGGTCTTATTCCCACCACCCACTGAGAGTGGAGTGTTCAGTTCTAATATAGATGGATTCTTTTATCCCTCTTTCAATTCAATTCAATCCCTCTCTATCCAAAATGTGGACAGTTGAGGCCGTCCAACCTCAAATGTCAGCACCTATTCTTACATTCCCCTGCCATCAGAACTGATGAAGTCTCTTGGATGAGAAGTGAAACATTTCTTCTTCCTCAAGGAAAGAAAGAATAGTCCAGTTTCCTTTTGAAGAAAAAAGGCTTTGGTATAGAACTAATAATTTTCAACATGTCCAGCTGAATTATTTTGAGTAGATAGGACAAACTCATAGAGTGAACTGATAAGTTTGTTTATTGACGATATGGATGGAGAGCTGGACTATTCAGAGAATCCCAGTCTGAATAGCAGGTACACGAAGTGCCCTGTGTTCAATAATTAGACTGCTAATTTTGGTTGTCCTAAAAGAGCACATATCAACATACACTTAATTAGGGTAGGTTTGTTTGTTTAATTTTCAGGGAACAGCATTTTTATGTTATTCTGCTCTAGGTGCTATAATGGTGGTGCAGTGGTTAGAGTGCAGTACTGCAGGCTACTTCTGCTGACTGCAAATTGGCAGATTTAATCTCACCAGGCTCAAGGTTGACTCAGACTTCCATCTTTCTGAGGTGGGTAAAATGAAGACCCAGATTTTGTGGGGCAATATGCTGACTCTGTAAACCACTCAGAGAGGGCTGTAAAGCACTGTAAAGCAGTATATAAGTCTAAGTGCTATTGCTTTGCTATAATAGCTTCTCCAGCACTGGATCCTTATGTGATGATGGGAATGGATGCTATATACTGCTCTGAGTCAGCCAGATTTCTTCATCCGATCCTAGGCAAGATTCCACTAACAATGGACTACTATAGAACAACAATAGAAACATATTGAAGTTCTCTAGATGATCTCCTGGGAAATATTTGGTTGACCTTGTGTTAAAATCTGGATTCTGGATTAAGTATATTTTTTACGTGTTTTCTCTTTCAAAAAGCCTGGCATTAATCCAAATTATTATAGGAAAGGCGAAAGTTGAGAAAAACAAGGTATTTTCTTTTTACTCAATGATGGAAAAAATACATCAATGTTCAACTGATTAGCAATATTTATCTTATTCTGCATGGTTTATGGTGATGGTAATATAGTCCTTAATGTTAATCTTAGCCAATGCAAATACCTGTATTACTTAACAAAACCACTGAAGGTGTTTTTGTTGTTGAATACAATTATATCTATCCATCTTAAATTACAGATAGGTATCAGATCACACATCTCACCAAGTATTTCTTCTCCATTGGAGGCACAAGGAGTTGAGAGAGACGCAAGTCTTCTTGGTAAAAGTCCCCACACTTAAGATATGTTCTCTCCAGAAGTTGGGTTATCCCTAGCTTTTTTCACCTTTAGATAATTTTTGAAGTCCTTGTTTCAATGGGCTTTCAGACAATAATAGATCAAAATTATAGCTAATTTTTACTATTTATTTCAGTTTGGATATTACTTTAGTCATGAAAGAGGCTTAGACATCAGGATGAAAAACAATAACGAATAAGAGTAATGTATTAATGATATTACTCATGGTCCTCGACTTACGACCAAAATTGGGACCAGAATTTCTGTTGCTTAAGCAAGGTGGTTATGAAGTGAATTGTGACCAGTTTTATCACCTCTTTTGCCAAAGATTTGACAAAAGCAGTAAATCTGTTTCCCCCCTATTGATTACTTGTTGGAAGCTACCTGGGAAAGTTGGAAACCAACAGGCTGGTTGCCAAGCACACAACATAACCTTGGGGTTGCTGAAAAAGTGTAAAGGACTGCACTGCAGCCAAAAGTGCTTGTCTCCCATCCTACTCCCATCTTGTTTCTCCATCTCTTTCTTAAAAGTCCAGTCTGAATTGTAGTAGATAGGGAAAAGGTGTCATTAAATCCAGATTATGGTTATCACAAGAACTGACAGTTCCCAGATTCTTGGTTTCTTAAGTGCCTCTCTAGAGTTCCTCTTTTAAAGATTTTTCCAGGGGTGAGATTCTACCAGTTCACACCTATTCACTAGAACCGGTTGTTAACATTCTAAGCAGTTGAGAGAACTGGTCGTTAGAAGAAATTACTGGCCTAATCCTGTAAGGAGGGCAGGAAGGAAACATCCTGGTGTTGCTTATAGAAACTGCCTCTCCGTTAACCCTTATTACATTCTTGGCAGGACTAGACTTCTTGTCTCAGGAACATCTCTGGAGTTTTTTCCCCTTCTTTGCTGGCACTTTGCTTGTGTGGAGTGACCATTCAAAGTTACAATGGCACTGAAAAAAGTGACTTATGACCATTTTTCACACTTACGACTTTTGCAGCATCCTCACAGTCATGAGAGGCCAAGCGAGGAGATGCGTGCCTCGATGTGAGTGATATTGAGTTGGCCACGCCCAGCCAATAACATGACCACCAAACCACATCCACCCAGTTACATGACCACCAAACCATGCCCACCAACTAAGCCATGCCCACAGAACCGGTTGTTTAAAAATTTGAATCCCACCCCTGGATTGTTCCCTTCTCACTATTCCCTATGCTTGTAACAATTCTAATTTGGTCACTTGCCCAATCTTTCTTAACGCTTTCCATAGAAGTAGAATATCTAGTTTGTCCTCTTTTTATTTTCTCAGAACAATTCTTCCCCATCTATGACCTCAAAATGTTCTCAAGACTTAACAAAATCAATAGACATATTTTCTAACTCCAGGGTGAATCACCTTTCTAAGATTTTCTTATTCTATACAACAGCACTGAGTCACAAAGAAACCTTTCTTGTCATCCTGAGCATATCCTGAAATACATTGTTCAGCATTCTGCAACATGGCTTCAGACTACAAAGGTGCTGAGTAACAATTTTTTAAAAAGAAAAAGCCAGCAATATCTTCTTGTCTTTTTCTTATTTTCACAAGCATTTCCCGTTAGCCATGTTGTGTAATTTCTATGTGAAGCTCTAAGTATTAATATGAAAAAAATCTCAGGTTGTTTTTTTAAACCAGGAGACAAATTTCTGATTAATAATTCTAAACCTGTCCTCCCACACTTCTATGGATGCCCAAGAATAGACAAGCCCAATATACCTCCTCATCCAATTATACCATTATCATCAACTTACAATAACCAGGTTGTTCTTCTGATTTGTTGATACATCTGTCCATCAAACTAAAAGTAGACAGTGAAGCAGAGATTCTGACTATTGCAATTTTAGTGTAGTTGGCTAGGTGTGTTTTGCAGTAGTGCTCTCATGGATTCTGTCACTAATTCTGGATCTATTGATACTGTTGTGTGATATTGCTAAGATGATAATAATTTTATTTTTAGATTTTTTTATTTTCTGGAGGTGGCTGTAGTGGACAATGGATAGAGTATTTGCTCCCCTCTATGATCTGTTCAACCTATATCAATAGGGCTGGAAAAATTCAATTTGTTGCAACTGTGATGCTGATATGCAACCTATTAATCAATTCCCAAGACTGGGAAGCATGAGTGCTTTCCAATTCCTTAGAAAACCTGCATGAAGCAATGACAGAGACAATCACCTGGATAGCTGAAATGGACATGCTGCTATGAGGCCGCAGCCATATCCCTGTAGAAGTTTTGAATGTGACTATGTGGATTGTATGAATATGGTTACTTCTCTTTGTGATTTTTCTCACCGTACATTAAATAAATAAATATTAATTCCTGGTGTCACTTGTAAATTTTATGAGTTCTCCTTCTACTCTCCTCCTCTAAATTATTTATGAAGCTGTTAAAAATACCAGGACTAAGAAAGAACATTGGGATACCCTACTGCATGCTTTCTTCCATTTAGATTGAGGATTATTGGAATCCTTACTGTATAAGGATTTTTTTGTTGAAAGAAGAAAAGATTAAATAAATGATTGCTGGATTTGGTGATTAAAAAAACATGAAGAAAATGGAAGAAGGAACAAGATGGTGTTTACTCAATAGAAATAAAAGTGGAAGGCATAATTATATGTTTTATTTTCCTTTCCCATTCTTCTCTTTCTCTTACTTTCCATCTTTTTGTTCTGTATACCTTTGTATATTTTATTATATTATTATATTAAACAATTCTAATAAAAATATCTAAGTATGGCAGAATTTTTTTCATTTGAAGAACCCATTCTATTATGCTATCTAGATGTTCTAAAGCGCCACACCAACACACACCCATAGACAGGTGTGCTACTATCTTTATCTATACAGAGCAAATCCAACCCTCCATATGAATAAAGCACAGCAGCAGAAATGTTTGCAGACCTGGTGCCTGCTGAATATATAGAATACTTAGAAGGAGGTTAGGGAAGAAAGAAAGGAAGATATAAGATTGCAAAGACTGGCAAAAAGAAGAGGATAGATTAGAAACTGCTGGACTGTCCTTATCACACCTGTACAACTTCCCTCTCTATCTGTGCTGCCTGGCTTGAAGTAACCTACTGATTAGGCAGGGGAAAAATATGTTTTTTTCCCCAAGCTGGGGAGTAGTGGTTGGAGGAGTGGTAGAAAGGAAGCTAGGCACTGAAAAAGTGAGTTTCTTTTGACATTCATTCCCTGCAACCCAAGCTGGAAAGATTATCGAAACTGTTGGAGAGAATAAACTACTGTACCACCCGTAAGAGTTTATCTCCTTGGTTAGGTTTTTTTTTCCTTCTTTTTTTTTACTCCGAACATTACTTTTAAGGCTTTTATTGGGACTACAGGGCTCCAAAGAGTCTGTTTCTACTTTCTAAAACCTATTCCTGATGGCTCAAGGGACTGAGAAGGATAAACTTGAGCAGATGCTTCCAAGTCCAGTGTTTGCTTTGCTTTATATGCTAGTCAGCTCTCCACTGTCTTACTGCAAGGGTCTCTCTGCCACAACTTTATCCCAAGAAGTGTAGTTTGGATGCACATCAAAACGTGGGACCCAGAGGGTTTGCTGAGCTGGAATTTGACCAGTGTACAGTAATGTCTTAACATCTCATGTTCATAAAGATAGTTGTCTTCTTTGTAGTCACCAAACTGCCTTGCTGAGCACTTTTAAGACAATTTTAAAAGCTTCTTACAATGGGAGCTACTAATCTGGTTAACTTAAGGTGTCAAACTTTACAGAATAACAGAAAAAGGAAGTAAGGAGGGATCTTGGAGGTCTTCTAGTCCACCCCATTTCTAAGCAGGAGATCCTATATCATTCCTGACAAATGGTTGTTCAATCTCTACTGAAAAGCCTTAAGTGTTGGAGCCAGGGTTGGATTCTACCGGTTCTGTCTGGCTTCATAGAACCAGTAGCTCTGAAGAGCAGCGGACACAGAACCGGTTCTGTGTCTGCTGCTGTTTTGGCCCACCCACGCACCCGGGCTCTTACTTGACCTTTATTTCCTGCTTTTTTCAATCTCAGCTGCTTTGTGTGGGCACAGCTACGGTTGAAAAAGCAGGAAAATAGTACTTTTTCAAATGCTGCGCACCTGCGCGCAGCACTGCTCAGTTGTCCGGGCAGAACAGCAAAACGTAAATCACCAAACCAGTAGTTGCACCAGTCAGATCCCACTCCTGGTTCGACACCCCCACAACTTCTGGAGGCAAGCCGTTTCATTGGTTAATTGTTCTAAAACATACCTAACGCTTCAACCTATTTTTCCCACAACAACAACAACCTTGTGACATGGATTAGGCTGACAGAGAAAGTGACTAGCCCAAAGTAGCTTAATTTTCCTCATAAAATTGTTTTATGCCTAAGGGAGACCTAGAAATCACATTGTCTCCCTTCTAATCCTGACACAAGTCTTGTGTAATGTTACACAGTTTTTAATTAATGTTCTGCACTTTTTAATTACAAAGAGACCAAAAAGGTTAGGTGAATGCTACCCCCCTCCCCAAAATAAGTGTTTTTTTTTAAATGTCTGTATCATGTGGACATTGAAAAGGTGATATGTGGATGCATCAAAACAGAATATCCTCCATAACCTCTTTGCGATCTCTTGAAGCTTGAAGGGAATTTTAAAGCTTACTGAGAATAAGATACAGGTAATCCTTGACTCACAGCAGTTCATTTAGTGACCAGTCAAAATTACAACAGCTCTGAAGAAAGTGACTTAGGACAGCTTTTCACACTTATAATGGAGGCCTCCCCATGGTCACATGCTCAAAATTCAGATACATTGGTAATTGACTCAGATTTGTGAACTTTGCAGTATCCTGGGCTCATATGATCAACTTTTGTGACCTTCTGATAAGCTAAGTCGATGGGGAAGCCAGATTCATTTAACAACTGTGTTATTATCTTAACAACTGCAGTGATTCACTTAACAACTGTGGCAAGAAAGGTTGTAAAATAGGGCAAAACTCAGGTAATAAATGTTTCACTTAACAACGGACACTTAAGTCGAGGACTACCCGTACAAGAAACCACTTTTTTTTAGGGAAGAAAACACTTGAAAATTCACAAGGCAGCTTTCAGTGCAGATTAAAAACAGGCTTATCATTATTTCCTTAAGTCTCAAACTTCTAGATTGCTACTAGAAAACTGTTGAGAGGCTGGATGTCCCCATGATATCAGTGACGCAAACATATATACCATGAATCACGTAAGCTCCTTGTTTCGGTTGCTTAAACCTTTACTCTTTTCCATGACAGAAAAGTTACCAATGAATTGCAACCTGTTACACACCCTGATGGTTAGTCATACTGACTGAAACCATTTGTCAGAGTTAGCTGGATGTCAGGGTTCCAAACAATGGACCCATAGAAAGTAAAACTTTGAGGCAGGAAAATTCCTCAAAGAACAGTTTTATTGGATACATTGTATTGGCCCAACTAGTGAAAGCCAACTCTAAAACCCGTGGCTTTCACCTAATTAAAAGTAAAAGTTTCCTCTTTCTCCCAAGTCACTGGTCACACTGTCCAATCCAGGAGCTGGACGGTTGCTTGGTTACTTAACTCCTCCTCTGGCCAGCCACCTGTGAGAATATCCTTGGTTCCCACAGGAAATATTTATTGTTTTGGCTACAAAACTCCATCTAACTATTTCCCCCATCCCCCTGTTGTGTGGCAACCCTGAAGCCCCCAAGATGGCCTCAGCCAGGTTCACTTCAGGGTTGACATCATTGTTGTATAAGATTTTGTTAACTTTTAAAACAGGGGTGTCAAACTCAAGGCCTGGGGACTGGATCCAGCTCACAGGGTGCTTAGATCTGGCCTGCACGGTTTCCCTGAAAATAGTGAAAGACCAGCCTCTGCCAGCAAAAATGGAGGTTGGGAGGGCCGCATATGGCACCCCCGCCACTGTTTTCATTGGCAGAGCACTGCAGAAGGCTGTCACAATTGAAAATGGACCCTGGGGTGGGTCACATGTGATCCCTTGAGCTCTGTTTTCATTGGCAGAGTGCTACTACTCTTTACAAACTACTAGCAAAAGTGGATCCCCTCAGCCCCACCCGGGCCATCACAGGTGCCCCCTGACATGAGTGATGTTGAGATGGTCATGCCCTCCTGGCCCGCCGAGGTCAAACACAACCCTGATGCACAACCCTTCAATGAAATTGAGTTTGACACCTCTGTCTTAAGGCAATGAGAACATCTACAAACATTCCCAGTGGATATCTTTAATCTAGTTAGTCAGGCACTGCATTTATTTATATACATTTTGTATTTAGAAAATGGTCTTCCAGATTGTTTACAACAAAACAAACCCAAAAACTAATTTCAAAAGCATCCTTCACTTCCTCCAGCCCACAGGGCAAGCATCGTTTTACTTCTCAGCCACCATTTTGATGTAATTCAAATCAAAATTCAATTCAATGGTCTGAATGGAAAAAAGTAACAAGAAAACATATCCCATTTCTATTGTTGGACTAACCCTTTCTTTGGATCAAGCACAACATGGCAAAAAGAATATCTCATCTTTTCTGTCCCCCCAGAACTTATAAGCCCAAGGATAAGAGAAGAAAGAGAAGAAAAGTCTCAGAATTAGGCAAAGTATTGCAATTGTAAGCTATACAGCAAAGAATCAATTTTATCAAGAACACACCTTCTAGATCCACCAGTATAAAAGAAAGTCAAATAGGACCCATTAGCATCGACAACTCCTTTTGCCCAAGTTTGTTTATATGTCCTAGATTTAATTCTTTTTTTTTTGATTCTATTAATTAAAAATTAACTCATTAATTAAAATTAATTAACCTGACAAGGCTGCAAAGCAGTGTACCAACATCTAGCATCATCTCTACGAGACAGTTAGATGTGTGCATTCTAGCTCTTTTCCGTTCTTACTGTTTCATATGCAAAGAAAGGTTTCCATAACCTTTTCTCCCTATATTAGATGTTTGTTCTAGGAGAAAATAATTTTTTTCTTTATCTACATCAAATAAGTTCAATTTATAAGATCAGAACTAAGAATGACTCATAGTGTAATATCCAATGTTAGAGGACTACTGTAAGTCAGATGAATCCCTGAAAACCAGCTGAAGGAAGTCTGAAGTGCAGGTGGAAGATGCTGCATAATTAATCAATCCTTGGAATCTCTAAGTCAATCTGGAAAAGGCTTTTGCCTAAAACCTTGTAAAATTGCTGCCAGGCAATTAGAATAAGAGCCATGGTAGTGCAGTGGTTAGAATGTAGTACTGCAGGCTAATTCTGCTGACTGCCAGCAGTTTGATCCTGACCAGATCAAGGTGGACTCAGTCTTTCATCCTTCTGAAGTCAATAAAATGAAGACCCAGATTGTTGGGGGCAACTAAGGGGCCTTCAAAAGCTTGGAACTTTTGTGCAGCAGTTCTGATTAGGGCTTATGGGAATTTTAATATGTGAAAGACAAGTGGTCCCATATAAGCCAGTCTAAGCTCAATGAAAGGCTGAGCTTTTTTAGTCATGAAGGCCAACTGGGTGATTTTAGACCACTCCCTCTCTCTCCTTCCAACTCACCCGACAGGGTTGTTGTTATGGGGAAAATAGGAGAAGGAAGGTGTATTGGATATGTTCACCTCCTTAAGTTATTTGTAAAAATAATAAAAATTGGAATAGAAATACAAATACATGCATACATATATAAATACATACAAAATAAGAGCCGTGGTTAGAATGTAGTACCGCAGGCTAATTCTGCTGACTGCCAGCAGTTTGATCCTGACCAGATCAAGATTGACTCAGTCTTTCATCCTTTTGAGGTCAATAAAATGAGGACCCAGATTGTTGGGGACAATATGATGGCTCTGTAAACCATTTAGAAAGGGCTGTAAATCATTGTGAAGTGGTATATAAGTCTAAGTGCTAGTGCTACATAATTTGGAAGGAAGGAAGTTGCCTTAACCAACACTTTCTTCCCTATGCATGTGTTCCCAGTGCAAACTGAATTGTATCTTGATGAAGTGAAAGGAAACAAAGGGGAAATTTGAGGAAGGGGAAATTCATATATCTGCCAGAAGCTTATGTGCTGAAGCTATTGACTCAAGTTAGTTAAATGTTTTCTTTTCCTGTATAAGTGATGTCTTGTTTTCTACCATATGTTTGGAATGCTTGAGGGCTTTTTAAAAATTTCTTATAGTGATATCTTATATTTTGGAAAGTAGTAGAAGAAGCTATTGCAGCTCTATAGTTTGCTAAGTTCATCAATTTTACAATCTCTCTATGATCACTCTTGCTCTGTTTATCTTCAAAAAGTCTGATGGGCAGTTTTCGTAAAATCTTGGGATTTAATGAAAGACTTTGAGAAGCCAAAGAGGCTGCAGATTGCTGAATGGATGGAGGTGGATGAGTCGCCAACAAATAGTTAGGACATTTGCATACATTCCTTAGCTATTTCATCCTCAAATCATGGGAAGTTCACTCAAATTCACGTCTCTTTTGAGACACATTTCAAACAGGCATTCTGCCTATCAAAATGAAAAGGACGGGGGGAATTCAGAAAGCAACCTCCACAGCTCTGAATGTACAAGTGATTATTCATTTGAAGAGTGGCTATTGGAGTGATTTATTTGTTTACTTAGTTACATAGGAGTTCCCAGACATAACTGCTCATTCTTCCTTGCCATTTCATCACCATTTTCACTGCATGGCAGATTATCAGCATAGAAGTTGTGTCAACTTTCCACCAACACAGTTTGCAAAAAAAAAAAAAAAAACCCACTTAAATGCTCTTCTTGACAATGGGCTATTTTCTCTCAAGTAGTAACCTAAATTGTACTTCCTTGGGCCACAGTTCCTTGCTGAACTTGCAAAGGAAAACCAACAGGCTGTGCTGGATAACTGTACATAATGAAATTCATATTTGTTGCAACATTGTACAGAGCACATCCAACCAGGTAAGTACTGAATGCCAGCACCTTGTGTCAACATGTTGAAAGAGGATTGTTTTGTTTTGTTTCTTCCCCAGTTGTGTAAAAAGACACAAATCAGCTGATTCATCTGTTCCCAAACATGAAAGGTGTAGCTCTAATTTCCAGTGTTTCATTTTCTAGCATTCCTGTCAAGCTATTGCTCTAAGTCTTGTTTGAGTCCCATTGAAAACAATGGAATGACTTATTTGCTACACTGATTACAATTTGACCAGCTTTTTCCAAACCCTGACTGAACATGGTAAGAGCATCTATTAATGATTATATCATGACAATCAATGTAGCAACATGTAGTTATTTTCTCTTTGTTATTGCATTTGGGGATGTAACCTGGGCAGCTCTGTTACAGGTGCCCCAGTCCTTTCTAGGGAGGTCTAAGTGAAACAAACCATCTGAACAGCTTCTGTGAAGATTGTTTTAGGCATCTGTCACTTCCATGGATTTATTCAAATTTGGACCTCAGCTGCATAGCCCAGGTGATTGGCTGGGATATGCTCTGGCAAGACTATCTTGGAAAACTTTTGTTAAATCTGGGAGGACGGTTCAAGAACAGAGGCAAGACTCAGATAGTAACTAAAGCTCTTTATTTGTGACTTCAGATCTGAGCAACTAACCCCAGCCGCAGCAGCCCCTTATATAGGGCTGGCTGCGGCTAGGCAGCCAATGAAGGCGATTTGAGTTTGCCGCTCTTGGCAGGGCCAATCGCGGCAGCCCATTTACTGGCCAATCGCATCAGTCTATGGCGACCAATCACGATCGGCTTTCAGCAGGCCAATCAGATTTGCAGGCTATGAGCCTGCTAGTCTGGAACACCCCACCGCTCTCGGTTCCGTTTAAGGGGTGGAGTAATATAGTCTCGCAGGTAAGCAGGTCTTCGCACCTGTCTGCCTAACTTACGCAGTTCCGCTTGACCCTGTTCAAACCCGGGTTCAGATGGACTGCTTGCTGGATCAAACAGGAACGGTGAACCGGTGTCATGGTCAGGGCTCTCCTCTGGTGCCTCCGGGGTGATGAAGTCCTCAGCCTCGCTGTTACTGCCATGGCTCCCGGGGCTCGCTGAACCTGCCTGGCTGCTGCTTCCTGGCGAAGCGTTCGACTGTCCAGTTTCAGTTGCAGCTGGTGAGTGTTGCCAACCATGGTGCGGTGATCTCGGTGATAGCTCGGAATAGACAGGTGTTGGTTCTAATTCTGAGTTCACTGCTTCCCCTCCCCCCCTAGTGTCAAAGTTAGGGTCAGGGTTGGAAGATGTGGTTAGTCTGGAGCGCAGTTGGTCAATATGGCATTTCCATGGTCTGCCATCAGTGGTGAGTAGACAGTAGGAGCGGGGGCCCGTAACTTGAGTTACCTGGGCAGGAATCCAAAGGGGATCCCCAGAAAAGTTTTTTGCAAAAACAAGGTCTCCTACCTTGAAAACACGGTGCTTGCTGCTGGAACCCAGGGGCTTTTCCGGGGTGTAGGCAGTGTGCAAACGATCTAGAGGCGATCTGAGTTTCCTGGCCATCAGGAGTTCAGCTGTGCACTTGCTGGTCGTGATGTTTAGTGTGATGTGTTGTAGGAGCAGCATTCTAGTGACTTTGTCGTGGATGTTGCCTTGATCCATTTTCTGTAGGTTTTTTTTCGTAAACTGAACCATTCGTTCAGCCCGGCCATTCGCCGCAGGTTGAGTCGGCGATGTGAGTGCGTGTCGGATGCCCCGTTCCGCTAAATACTGTTCAAAGGCTAAGGCAGTAAATTGGGGCCCATTGTCAGAGACCAAGACATCTGGTAACCCGTGTGTGGCGAAGAGTCTGTTCAGTTTTTTAATGACCGCCTCAGTAGTGGTTGCTTTCATTTTATTGACCTCAAGCCAGTTTGAGTAGGCATCAACAGTTATTAAGAAGGTGTGGCCTCTCATAGGTCCCGCAAAGTCAATATGAATGCGAGACCAAGGACCCCTGGGTGTTTCCCATTCTGTTGGTGGGGCTTTAGGTAGAGCTGAGTGGTTTTCCTGGCATTTGTTACAAGAGGCGACCCAGGTTTTGATTTGTTTATCTATACCTGGCCACCAGGCGTAACTTCTTGCCAGCGCTTTCATACGTACGATGCCCGGGTGTCCATCATGTAGCATTTGCAAAACCCTTTTTGTAACTTAGTTGGTACAACAACTCGGTCTCCCCACAAAACGCACCCTTTTTGTGAAAAAGTTCCGTTTGTCTGTTTTTAAACGGCTTAAACATTTCCTTAGTGTCGTAATCTGGCCATCCCCTCTCCACCCAGCCAAGAACTCGCGCCAAACAAGAGTCTCTTTTGGTTTCAAAGGCAATGTCTTGAGCCATTAGTGGAGGTGATGGCATTGTCTCTATTTGCAGTACGGGGAGTGTGGGAGCTGGGTCTTCCTGTGGCTCGGGTAGCGGTGAGCGGCTCAAGGCATCTGCATGGGGAATAGATTTCCCCGGGCGGTACTTTAATTGATAGTCGTAGGCAGCGAGAAATTCCGACCATCGCGTCATTCTGGGGGAGAGAATGTGTGGAGTAGGTTTGTCGCCCGCCAGGATCCCAAGTAGTGGCTTATGATCCGTTATAATAGAAAACGGTCTCCCATAAACATATTCATGAAATTGTTTTATTGCAGAGACAATAGCAAGGGCTTCCTTATCTAACTGGCTATAGTTTCTTTCTGTTTTTGATAGAGTTCGTGAAAAAAATGCAATTGGTGCTTCTGAGCTGTTTGGTAGGACGTGGCTCAGGATAGCCCCTACCCCAAATGGTGAGGCATCACACGTGACCGTCAAAGGTAGTGTCTCGTTATACTGAATTAGTACTGCCTTTGAGGTAAGGAGGTCTTTTACTTGCTGGAAGGCGTGTTCCTCCCGACGTCCCCAAATCCAGGATGCCCTTTTATCGAGTAGTCTATGAAGGGCTCAGCAACAGTCGCCTTCTGGGGTAGGAAGATGTTATAAAAGTTAATAAGTCCCAGGAAGGCTTGGAGGTCGGTTTTGTTTTTAGGTCTTGGGGCGTTTTTGATAGCTGCCAATTTTTTTTCTGTGGGGTGGATTCCCTGCTTGTCAAGGAGGTAGCCAAGAAACTCCACCCTTTCTGTGCAAAGCTGGCACTTTTCCTTCTTAACCTTGAGGCCAGCATCTTTGAACCTCTGAAGGACTGTTCTGAGACGTTTTTCTAATTGGTTTTTTGTGGGTGCTGCTATTAATACATCATCAAAATAGGGCACGGCCCCTTTTATCCCTTGTAATAGTCTCTCCATCAGGCTTTGAAAGATGCCTGGGGCTACGCTTACACCAAACTGGAGCCTGTTGCATTTGAATGCACCACGATGTGTGACTATAGTTTGGGCTTCTGCAGTCTCGGGATCAACTGGTAGCTGTTGATACGCTTGGGCCAGATCTAATTTTGCGAATATTTTGCCACCCCCAAGTGAATGCAGGATATGTTGAACAACTGGCACTGCGTAGGCGCTCTGCTGTAGCGCGTGATTGAGGGTGGCCTTGTAGTCACCACAGATTCTTATGGACCCGTCAGGTTTTATGGGGGTGACGATTGGTGTCTCCCATCGGGCGTGGTCAATAGGTTCTAACACGCCTTGCACAATTAATTTGTCCAGTTGCTCGTCAATTTTGGATTTAAGAGCAAAGGTAACTCAGGCGTGGCTTTAGACGAATGGGTGCTATGTCGGGCGAAGATTAAATGAAATAGGGGACCCCTTGTACTTGTCTAGGCTTTCGTTGAACACTTCTCAGAAGTCGTGGACGAGAGCCGCCTCCCAGTCATTGTCTTCAGTATGATGGATGCCAGCCACTCCGATTCCTAATGGCGCGAACCACTGAAGACCCAATAGACTTTGGCGGTCTCGGTCTATGACGGTGAGTGGTAGAATTGCCTTATGTCCCTTGAGCGAGACCTGCACATGGCGGGTACCTGCGACTGGAATCCGGTTGCCTTGATAGTCTTTCAGTATGAGTCTCTGACTGCTGAGGTCTTGGCGTCGGATGTTGGGGACTAGCTGCTTGAGTGTTCTCCAGGATACCATGGATAGTGATGACCCAGAGTCGACTTCCATGTTGCACGGTTTGTTTTCAATCGTGACCTCTACTCGGATCTTTTTAGCATCAAGTGATGAGGTGTGGCCGATGGTGATGGTTTGATGAGCCTCCTCTCGTCTGGGGGCGTCGTTAAACCTTCGGGGTCTGCTGTACTGGTTCCACTGGTTGCTAGGGCGGTCCCTCTGCGTGGTGGCGTTGCCATCGTTTCTCTTTGGGCTGCTCCCTCTCCATCTGGGGCTGGAATTTCTCTTGTTTCTGCATACCTTCGCGATGTGTCCTCGTTTCATAAAAACAGCATATGGCATCTAAGAATCTGCATTCGGATCGAGGATGGTTTCCCCGCATCCGGCGCATTATAGTTGGCTTTAACTGCGACCCGCTGAGTCCCGTTGCTCACGTTCTGACTGAGCCTGTGGACTTCTTCTTCCTCGCTGTCTGAGGATGACTTGATGTCTTCGTGATGGGTGGTTGATGTGTACTTGTCTGAAGGTTTCCCAGCATCGTTGGTGGGTTGGCGGTTGGTCCCGCTGGTTCGACGCATTCGTGCTGCCGATTCTGAGCGGCTTCGGCTGCTGTGGCATCTGCTATGGCATCTGCAAGCGAGATGTCTCCCTTGGCCATAATCTTGCTCTGGACGGTGGGATCTCTGAGGCCAAGGACAATGCGATCTCTCATGGCTTCTTCGAGGTTGGCGAAGCCACACAAACCACCCAGTTTCCTCAGGTCTGCCACAAAATCCCCAACGCTCTCACCTTCACGTTGGTCCCTCTGGTAGAACTCATGCCTGCGAATGAGAGTTGGCACGGCTGGGGCGTAATGGTTGCGCAGGATGGGAGCAAGGGTGTCTCAATCCATGTTTTTAACTTCAGCTGGTTTGGCTAAGGCTTTAGCCATCTTAAAAATGGCTGGTCCACAGTGGGTTAGAAAAACGGCTCGTTTCTTGCTGAGCGTGACATCTTTGAGGTTGTTGGACTCCAGGAACATTTGAAATCTGTCCATGTATGAGTCCCAATCTTCGCTAGCTGGATCGAATGGTGCGGGTGGTATAGCGCTGCTGGCCATGTCGCCATCGTTGCGCTCTGTCAGCCATGTGTTCCTTCGGCTAGCTCAATTCAATAGCTTCTGTTGCCTCCGCATCCCATCCTCGTCACCAGTGTTAAATCTGGGAGGACGGTTCAAGAACGGAGGCAAGACTCAGATAGTAACTAAAGCTCTTTATTTGTGACTTCAGATCTGAGCAACTAACCCCAGCCGCAGCAGCCCCTTATATAGGGCTGGCTGCGGCTAGGCAGCCAATGAAGGAGACTTGAGTTTGCCGCTCTTGGCAGGGCCAATCGCAGCAGCCCATTTACTGGCCAATCGCATCAGTCTATGGCGACCAATCACGATCGGCTTTCAGCGGGCCAATCAGATTTGCAGGCTACGAGCCTGCTAGTCCGGAACAACTTTGATACTGTTGGCTACCAGGAAGTGTACAGGTTCTTGGAGCCAAGTGCAGCCACATGGACTTCTTAGTTGGTGATCTGTGGGAAGCAGGGGTGGGATTCTACAGGTTCGCACCTATTCGCTAGAACCAGTTGTTAACATTCTAAGCAGTTCAGAGAACCGGTTGTTAGAAGAAATTACTGGCCTAATCCTGTAAGGAAGGCAGGAAGGAAACATTCTGGTGTTGCTTATAGAAACTGCCTCTCCGTTAACCCTTATTACATTCTTGGCAGGACTGGACTTCCTGTCTCAGGAACTTCTCTGGAGTTTTCTTTCCCTCTTTTGCTGGTACTTTGCTTGTGTGGAGTGACCATTCAAAATCGAAATGGCACTGAAAAAAGTGACTTATGATCATTTTTCACACTTATGACTGTTGCAGCATCCTCACAGTCATGAGAGGCCCGGCGAGAAGATGCGTGCCTCGATTTGAGTGATATTGAGTTGGCCACACCCAGCCAATAACATGACCACCAAGCCATGTCCACCCAGTCACATGACCACCAAGCCACACCCACCAACTAAGCAATTCCCACAGAACCGGTTGTTAAAAACTTTGAATCCCACCCCTGGTGGGAAGTCCAAGGAGTGGTGAATATATGCTTTAATGAGAGAATGATTCCAGGGGTGGGATTCAATTTTTTAAACAACTGGTTCTGTGGGCGTGGCTTAGTTGCTGGGTGAGGCTTGGTGGTCATGTGAATGTCTGGGCATGGCCAACTCAACATCACTCACATTGAGGCACGCATCTCCTTGCCAGGCCTCTCATGACTGTGGGGATGCTGCAACAGTCGTAAGTGTGAAAAATGGTCATAAGTCACTTTTTTCAGTGCCATTGTAACTTTGAATGGTCACTCCACACAAGCAAAGTACCAGCAAAGGAGGAAAAAAAATTCGAGAGACGTTCCTGAGATAGGAAGTCTAGTCCTGCCAAGAATGAAATAAGGGTTAATGGAGAGGCAGTTTCTGTAAGCAACATCAGAATGTTTCCTTCCTGCCTTCCTTACAGGATTAGGCCAGTAATTTCTTCTAACAGCCGGTTCTCTGAACTGCTTAGAATGTTAACAACTGGTTCTAGCGAATAGGTGCGAACCTGTAGAATCCCACCCCTGAATGATTCTGCCTGTTTTTAAAGAGGCAATGTTCTCCCTCAAGAAGTCATTTATATACCCAATAATGTTGGACAATTTCCAACCTGTCCAATCTTTTGAAAGGGAAGATGGTGGAGACGGTGTTTGGACTGCATCTTCAGAGAGGAAGAAAATTATCTGAACCCTTTCTATTGGATTTTAGGCCTGCACACAGTATCAAAAAGGCATTGATTGTATTTGTTGATGACCATAGAGGGATTGAAATGGGGGGATGCATCCATTATAATATTCCTTGACCCCTTGACAGTCTTTGAAATGATACTTTCATTCTGGACTGGCACAGGAGCCTGTTAAGTGGGAAGCACTACTTTCCTTCTTCCTTCAGAATTGGTTCCAATTGGCAGTGATGGGAGAAGTTCAACTCTCAGCACCTGCTCGGTGAGGTGCCATCACTTAAGCAGTGTTATCTGATAGGATCTTCTAGAAGAGGTGCTTTCTCTGTCACTTCACTTGCCACATGGAACAGCATTCTTCCAAGATTCATGTGGTTCTGATTTACAGTTTTTTTGAGTGGCTTTTAAGCAGGGGTGGGATTCTACTGGTTCGCAGCTATTCGCTAGAACCGGTTGTTAACATTCTAAGCAGTTTGAAGAACCGGTTGTTAGAAGTAAGGAAGGCAGGAAGGAAACATTCTGGTGTTGCTTACAGAAACTGCCTCTCCATTAACCCTTATTACATTCTTGGCAGGAATAGACTTCCTCTCTCAGGAACATCTCTGGAGTTTTTTTCCCCTCCTTTGCTGGTACTTTGCTTGTGTGGAGTGACCATGCAAAGTTACAATGGCACTGAAAAAAGTGACTTATGACCATTTTTCATACTTACAACTGTTGCAGCATCCCCACAGTCATGAGAGGCCTGGCAAGGAGATGCGTGCCTCAATGTGAGTGATGTTGAGTTGGCCATGCCCAGCCATTCACATGACCACCAAGCCTCACCCAGCAACTAAGCCACGCCCACAGAACCAGTTGTTTAAAAAATTGAAATCCACCCCTCCTTTTAAGGCCAATATTCTTCCCTTTAGGCATAGAATGAGGAGGGTTTGGGGTCCATTTTACAAATTGATATTGTTTAGTCATTTTGGATTAAACCAGTGAAGTTGGATTTGGTGTTTTGTTCCCTTTTGTATAGTTACAATGTGTTGTTTCACATGTTGAGTTGGTGGCTATGTAAATTTTAAAATAAAGTGTTGCACTTAAACAATCAGTATATTCAGTAAATATGACAAATTCTGGGAATTATATTCCAGGAGAAGATCCTGAGGGCTTCAAGTCTGAACTAAAGCAACATTAACTTAGTTTTCCTCCAACATGGTACTATATATACAATACAATCATCCCCAAGAGTTAACAAGACACTCTATCTCTCTGACATATTTTGCTGATGAATCAAATTCATCTCCTAATGAGGTTTAAGATAAGCATTAGGGATTAATTAAGTTAGGGACTTTTCCCCATTACAATAAATCCTCTCACGTCTTCACCATAAGTCTATGAGCAGGAGACTTTATATGAAAATTAAGGTATTTATGGAGTCAGTTCTTCTTTCTCTTTACTTCATGTTTTAGCACTTTTAGTGTTAATGGAATGGAGTAGATTGATCAACTTAATTTTAAACTGGAAAATCCCAGGTTTCTAGGTTTTTGAGGTTTAAGGCATCATTACTTTCACTCAAGACAAATATCTTGTGCTTTTTATGGTGCCTAAGTAGCTGTTCCTAGATAGATCATAGGATCTAAAGCATGGCTGACTGGGGAATTCTGGGACTTGAAGTCCACAAGTCTTAAAGTTGCCAAGGTTGGGCACACTTGATCTAAAACCAACCCATAAAAATATACAGTTAGAAGTAAATTGCAAGCTTTCATCATCAAGTCAGAGAGCTAATTCACTTGCCCAGGTTGAAGAATTTTCTGGGTTGTTTTGCTCCATTTCCTCCCAATCCATCTGCTTATTGCTTTATTCAGTGTTTGCCAAAGTATTCTCTGTGACCTTTTCTAGCTTCCAGCCCTTGTAGTTAAACTCCAAAGATGTTTTGATGCAGATGTTCAAATCTGAGTCACAGCATATTAAGCCTCTTATAGCCCTTGTCCAAAATTGCCAATTTCAAGCTGAAACACAAACTGAAATAGAATGGAAAGAAAGAGGCTCTTCTTCTCTGTCTGAAGTACAAGCTTGAATAGACTTTTGGCTGCAATCAAAAGAATTTTTCCCTACTTTTAGTTTTGCTACTAGAAGCTATGAGTAATTCAAAGGTTGCCTCTTTGCAAGATGGATAACATCTTCAGAGATTCTTCTAACTGTGTGTTCTCACATATCCAGCTGGAGACAAGGTAACAGGCACCAACGAATAAGGAATACCTCTCCCTTGCCCCTCTTAAAATGTTGGAAGTATTTTAATAGTATGGTACTGAAAATTTATCCTGCATTTTAATTTTACAACTCATCTTTCATTTGATAGGAAGAATATTGTTTCAAGTTTACGATCATTATTTTATCACGCGAAAGACATTTTCAGTGACCTCTCTGGTGGGGCTGATGTGGATTCTTGTACTTGTTCTTAGTTAATTATGAACAAGCAAAATGCCATCCATTTTATTCCCAATATCACCTCTCTATCAATCTTCAGTAGAGCAGTCCACAGGACTAGAGACTAAAGAAAAAACAGCACCATTGCTATGCATTATTTGTATTGCAAACCTCTTCCACTTTATGATCTTCAGATCTGGTAAACAGAACAGCCATAAAAGTTGAATCCATAGAAATTGAAAACCTATTTACATTGGCCCAGTGCTAAGTTGGTCTGCTTACTGTTTATTGATAAGTTTTCTTCAAAAGAGCTTTCTTGGTGCCAACCAAGCTGAACTCAGTTCAACATGGCTTCAACATGATCCAGTAGGAAAGCAGTGTTTTCTCTGGGGACACAAAACACATCTGGATCCACATTTTTGATTCCAGTTCACATTAGGAGGAGCACAGCCCCATAGCTATGGGGCAAAATCATAAGCTATGGGGCTGTGTGCCTCTGTGGCAGTATTTTTCAACTCTGGAAACTATAAGAGGTGTGTACTTCAACTCCCAGAATTCTTTATCCAGCATGCTTTTTAATAGAGGCATATTTACCATGTGGAAGGTTTTCCATCTTTGTACAAAGAAAGGAGACAGAGGCAGAGAAAGAGAGAGCATGAGATGTAATGGCATATTAGAGGAGACTGGGTGAAGGGATACTGCCTAAGGAACAGTCAGGTAAGAGACCATATAGCCCATAGCTGCATAACGGGCAGAACAAGAGACTCAGAAAGAATCCTCCCTACATTCTCCAGTGATAAAAGTAACAGCAGGAGAATTTTACTTTCAGACGAGTAAGATTCTGCTAATGTAGCTTTATTAAAAAGTAGAGTTAGTTTATCTGGTCATGTTTGTTGTGTGGCCTACCTGATGAGACTGACTGTGACATAAGTGAGGAAAGAATAGAAGGGAATAAGAAAAAAAAGAGGAGAAGGGTACTACTTCATTGGTGTATGTTTTCAGCATCAGGAAAAGACAGTATATTTACACCTGGTTAGGTATGGAAGGAGGAAAGATGGTAAATTTTCAGGACTTTGCAAGTACAGGCTTCCTATGATAAGGAATGGTGAGAGGCACTAGCAATTGGAAAGCATGTAAAGCTAAATAGATAAATAGGTACACTTTGGTGGAACGGTAACAGCTATATGACCATGGAAGTGTCTTTGGACAACGCTGACTCACTTGGCCAAGAAATAGAGGGGAACACTAGAGTTGCACATGACTGGACAGGAAAAACCTTCACCTTTAGTGGAAGTGGACCTCAGCTCCAAAGGCCATTAACTGTATGAAAACAAAATAAAACAGGCACATTACTTTCTGAACTAGCCTTCCCCAAAATGAGGGAAAGAAGCTGTTGTGAAGGGAACAATCTGAAACACAACATCTTTCCTCAAGAAGGAAAACACCTCCATGAAGATCAAGTGGAAGGTCAAGTAAGTACAAGCACACAACACTCCACCAATACACAACATTCCAATAAGAGCATTCCTTCTGTCCAATGGAATGGAAACAAGTAGAAAGAGAATCTTTGAGAAATACTCTGCCTATTAGTAGTATCCTCCCAAATGGAAATTTTGAATCATCTTTAATTAAACTCTGGTTCGTTTAGAAACTCTGGTACCTCAAGCTAAGGTAGCAAATGATAGTAATAATGTGTATTGCAGGTAGTGGTGAGGATAAATCATACTTCCCATTCCTGATCTGCAAATTATGAAGCATTGCTACAGGCAGATACATAGTCCTGAAAAGTTATCCTTATTATTCTCACTTCTGCCAGAATTTTCTCTCCTCCCCCTTCCACCACCCACATCTTCTAATTTAAATACTACATGTCCATAAGGTCATAAAGATTCTTAAGAGAATGCAGGCTGAATTTAAACATTCTTTTTAGAAGCAAATTTATGCAGAGCAGATCAACACATGCATTAAATACAAGGTCATGGCTCCAGGCATCCTCACCATATCCACTGTAACAATTTCAGAATGCTTAGTGTTCCTGTTTGCTCAGTTTTTACATTTAAAGAACACACAAACACACACACACACACACTTTCTTTCTGGGTATAGGATTTTTTTGGGGTGGGTGGAGGTTTAGGGGGAATCCATAAATAACCTCAGCAAATCACAAACCACTACATTGTGTTCATTTATCACCAAGATTATAAGCCAAATTTTATACTTCCTTCCTTGCAAACATCAGGACTGTTGAAGGAAATCACTGCCAGGAGTAAGATGTAGAATGAATTGATGTTTTGTGTTGCTTTTGAAATAATCTGACCATATCAACCACTGAACTAGTACTTTTTCTACATAATTGATCTCTTTAATTCCCATATGTCTCCATACAAAAGTTTTTGAGTGATTGTTATGGTTGTGTTTGTGTTGTCTGTATGTCTGTTCATGGAGAAGTCTGTCTCAATTTCTGGTGATTTCCTGGACACGTTTCTGCAAGTCTTCTTGGCAATATTTTTCAGAAGTGGTTTGTCATTGCCTGGTTACTACGGTTGAGAGAGAGGGATTGGCACGATGTCACAGTTGGCTTTGTGCCTCAGTTGGTACTTGAACTCAGAGTCTCCTGGTTTCTAGCCCAGTGTCTTAAGCACTACACTAAACTGGTTCTTTCTATGGTCATATACAGCATTCAAATAGGTCTATCACCATACTTTGCCCTTTAAACAATACAACATCCCACCACGAACAGCATAAATATGCTTAGGCTACAAGTCTCACTTCTCCCACATTAGGATTCTACATTTCTTCCTAATAACAATAGCGCTTAGACTTATACACCACTTCATAATGCTTTATAACACCATGTCAGAATATTGCCCTCGACAATCTGGGTCCTCATTTTACTGACCTTCCTTGGAATGATGGAAGGCTGAAGTCAATCTTGATCAGGGTTGAACTGCTGACTATCAGCAGAATTAGTCTGCAATACTGCATTCTAACCACTGCACCACCAAGGCTCCTATCCTATCACTGCCCTAGGGCAGGAGTCAGCAACCTGCGGATCTGGAGCCCTTATTGTTCATATGGCTCTTGCAACTCTGTGCTGTGGTTCCCTGTTGCTAGTCGGCTCCACAATTGATAGGGCTTTGGGCTAGGACAGGTCAAGGAAAAAGGACACCACACTAGGAGGAGACTCTATGGTGGGGGAACTGCCATAGAGTATGGTCAGCTCCAGAATTGAATGGGGGGCTTCCGGTTAGGACATTTGTGGCTTTTTGAGTGTTTCAAGTTGCCGACCCCTGCCCTAGGGGTCATCCATAGGTTCACTCTAGCATTGTCTTTGTGAGTCACAGAGAAATGAGAGAGGTTCCTAAAAAAGGCTGGGCCACTTTGGACTGCAGAAAGAAAATTCTATTTTACACTCCTTCCTCTAGAAATTTTGGAAAAAGAAGAAAACGTTTCCTTCTATGGTGATGTTCATTTCAGGTTATAAGAGACACAGAGGATATGTTTCAAATCTCTTCACTTAATGAACAAAACAAGTTGGAGCTCACTGCAATTTCCTTCTTGGCTAATAAAATAATAATAGTATACATATACGATACATGCAAATAAAAAAAAGATTGTTTCATGAAGAAAAGAAAAAGGATGATAAAAGTGTCATTTAGTAGGAAGGGAGAGAGGGAGAGCAGGAAGTCTGGATCCTGCTAGTAAAATTGGAGTTGCATGGGTTATAACACTGTACAATAAAAATAAAAGAGAAGAAAATCTGTTTTAGATTAAGTGGTCCTTTGTGTTTATTAATGTATCTTTCCAGAGATACTTTATTTTACCTCATTCTAAATCTTTGGGATGATTTTACAAGAGGATACAAAGACAGTATAGTTGTCCTTTGGTTTGGCTTAAAACGGATATGCTATTAATCAGTGAATGGATTTGTGGTTACAGAGGTCATATTAGGATATAGAATTCAAGGTTCATATCTTCATAAGGCTTTTACTTGTCCTAAAACCTACTTAGATGGTTATTCCAAGGATAAAAAAAAGCCCTAAGTCTTTGTGAGCAAGTCTACATTACAATACAAGAAACAATTACTATTGTTTCCAAGATTTTGTAACAGGGGGAGGGGAGAAATTTACATCACAGAAGCTCTACGATATTATGGAAATTGAAAACCTCTAGTTTGATGTTTCTCAACTTCACAGGTTGAAGATATATGGACTTCAACTCTCAGAATTCTCTAGCAAGGAGAATGCCTGGGAAATTCTGGGAGCTGAAGTCCACACATCTTCAAGTTGTTGAGAAACACTGTTCTAGATGATGACCCCACCACAGAGGTGGTAATGAGCAGGTTCTAACCAGTTCTGGAGAACTGGTAGTAGAATTTTTGAGTAATTTGGAGAACCGGCAAATACCACCTCTGACTGGCCCCGCCCTCATCTGTTCTCTGCCTCCAGGGTCCCAGATGATTGGCTGGGTCTTCTCTTGTTGCCCTCCACAGGAGAACGAAGCTGGAAAGCAGGTTAGTGGGGTGAGGAGGGAATGGGATTTTGCAGGAACCTTCCCCCAGGAGTGGGGAGGGAATGGAGATTTTACAGTATCCTTCCCCTGGAGTGGGGTGGGAATGGAGATTTTACAAGATCCATCCCCTGCCACGCCCACCAAGCCACACCCACAAAGCCATGCCATGCCCAACAAACCAGGCTGATAGGATCAGTAGTAAGAAATTTTGAATCTCACCATACATTCCACTTTCAGAATCACCAACTTTCCCTTCAAAAACTGCTTGCCCTTTCTTGTGCTAATGAAATGAAATCAACATGCAGCAGCTTTCTTTTTCAATCTTGCTGCCCTCCAGATATGTCCTCCGCAGGGGCCATTTTGTGAGCATGCCCGCAAATCTCCCTATCTTTTCCCCGTGGAATATGAATTATTGCATTTATGACCTTGTCTATACAATAATTATTAAACATTTAATGGGCAGGGGTTAAATACAATAAGAATGAGAAATAATTACCAACTTTTAAATCCTTCTTTCCCAGAGAAAGGAAGACTGGCGACTTTATTGTCAGGGATTTTATTTTAAAGTCCTTCTGCATACAGATCTTTTCATAACTTGGTATCGATTTTAATTAGAGATTGCAGGGTGTGTTTTACCTCATCTATTTAATCTCATCCATTTTCAGTCTGTCTTTAAATGCTCAGTTTTAAGTGCTTCCTGATGTACAGTTTTTAATTGCCTATGAAATGCTTTCAAAACAATCACCCAGGTTTCAGAGAGCACAGTTTCCAAAAAGGCTATTTCAAAGTCACAAATATACTGCTAGCTGAAAGCTTCACCAGCAGTTTCTGGAGAAATGTGGGCAGCCAAAGAGAGGAGGAGTCTGACAAAGGAACAGATGTGAGAGAAGAACAACCTGTGCAAGGATTCAACAATCTGTGACAACATCCTCCTTGGCCCTTTTTGTCTTAAAATTAATAAATTCAGTTCCTCAGCTATTGTATTTTTTGTTGTCTTTCCTAGAACTGCAACTGTGGCAGCTATTTAGAATCTTTACAGATCAACCCTTTTCTAATTACAGATACTCCTTGACTCAAAACTGTAGTAGAACCTGCTTGTTATAGTCATAAATCATGATGATTGCAAAAGAGGTCACCAACACAACTGACCCAATTTTACAATCATTTTGTGTGTGTGTGTGTGTGTGTGGTAGTGGTTCAGAAAACTAGCTGTTTGCTCTGAGCTTGTTTTACCAAGAACTGAAAACAAATGCCAGTTTTGGCAAAAATGTTATAAAATGACCAGAGGACACTGTAAACAACTGAAAATGCAGTTGCTGAGCACCTGAAATGAGATCACCAGTGATTATGTGGGGCTATAACTTCAGAATCAGGTCATAAGTACCCTCAGGAAAGTCGTTTATAAGTTTGAATGGTGAAGTGGTAGGTTGTAAGTCAACAACTACTTCTATTAGTCTTTGTTAACTTCACCTATGATAATTTCAATGATAGAAACACACTGGGGTCATATGAGTCAGGACATCTTCATGAAAATGATTATGGGTAGATGGTGGCATTTGTAAACATTTGTCACAATGACATCATTGTGTCACTGTGTCATCACATCATTGGTGAGTGGTGTTATTTCTGTCCTCTTGCCTTTTCATTGAATAAAACCTAAGCATACACTCGAACTGTGATTTTAAAAATGTCATAAATATAAATATGGATAATTTAGAAATGTGCCGCCTGCGGTCCGATCTAAGCATAGTTCACAAAATTGTCTACTATAACATCTTGCCTGTCAACAACTTCTTCAGCCTCAATCACAACAATACATGGGCAAACAACCGTGACAAACTTGATTGCAGAAAATATGACTTCAGCAACAGAGTGGTCAACACCTGATACAACCTACCTGACACTGTTGTTACAGCCTCAACCCCTCACAGCTTCAACCTAAAACTGTCTACTGTGGATCTCACCCCATTCTTAAGAGGTCCTTAAAGGGGGCGTGCATAAGTGCACCACCATGCAAACTGTCCATGTCTTACTGTCCCCATTTATCTGTATTTATTCCCTTGTTCTTATGTTCATATTTGTACTTGTTGTCTTGTACGTGCTTGACAAACAAATAAATAATAAATTTATATGTTTATGCATGCAAAATGTCATAAATATTTATATATTTATGCATGCATGAATGTAAATTATGCTTCAAGAATAGCCAACTCTCACTGGCTTCTATAGCCTATTCCTTAAAATAAGGCTGAAAATAGACTTCAAAACTAAAGAAGTAACAAACCACTCAAAATTATGTGCCAGAGACAACGAATAAACTAAAATCAAACCAATATCACATTTTTTTAAAAAAACATGTTTTCCAGGATCACAAGGAAAGGTCTTTTGCATCACCGACTTGCAATCCAATTAAACTAGAAATGCCAGAGATTGAAAATTAGAACTTCAACATATAAAATACATCTTCCCGTGTTTGAGCAAGATTCTCTCTTAATTGGCCTATTGTCTGTAAAAGGATTAAATTTAAAAAAGAAGCAGTGGCATATATAGAAAATAAGGTTGGATCTGTATCTAAAACAGAAGAATCAGAAAGGCAGAGAACAATTCTGAATAATATGCAAGAAAGAATATATGTGTTTGAAAATCTAAATATACGATGCAAACTGCAATAGCATCACAATTTCATAACATATGTGACAGAAATTATCTGATTCATGCCATGTGTACAATGATAACATGATGTGCACAATATTGTTTCAATCTGGGGACACCCATCCTTGGATAACCAATTAAATTAAATCTGCAGCATGTAAATGTATCTTGTATACAGGTAGTTCTCAATGTATGATCATATTTGGGATAAAACTTGCACTGCTAAGCAAAGCAGTTGTTAAGTGAGTCATATCTGACCTTATGTTTCTTTGACATGGTGGTTAAATGAATCACATGGCCATTAAGCAAATCTGGCTTACCCCATTGACTTTGTTTGTCAAAAGCCAGTTGGAAAAGTCACAAATGGTGTTTACATGACACCTGGGAGTCAGGACACTGCAACTATTGTAAGTGAACACTGGTTGTGAAGTTTCTGATTTGCTCCAGAGGTGGTATTCAGCAGGTTCTGACCAGTTCTGGAGAACCGGTAGCGGAAATTTTGAGTAATTCGGAGAATCAGCAAATACCACCTCTGACTGGAGATTTTACAGTATCCTTCCCCTGCAAAGCCACACCCAGAACCAGTAGTAAAAAAATTTGAATCCCACCACTGATTTGGTCACATGAATGTGGAAGCTGCCATGGGTGTAAACGCAGGGACTGATTGTAAGTCAAATTTTCCAGTGCCAGGGTAATTTTGAACGGTCACTAAATAAATAATTATAAGTAGAGGACTATCTATATTTTGATTCTTTTTTTTTTTAAACTGAGCCTCTCATATTGTTCATGGCAAGTGGACAGAGATAGATAGATAGATAGATAGATAGATAGATAGATAGATAGATAGATAGATAGATAGATATAAAAATATTTGTAAGGAAATACCAATGGTGCTAGTTAGAGATGTTCCTTATAATAATTAAAAACATAAAATATGGATCCAGTTGAAACTGCAAACTGATACCTTTCTCACTTCTTTGCTTCGGCTTTTATTTTCTTCAATAAAATAAAAAGAGAACAAGGGAAGAAAGTAACACAATGAAAAATCCTATGCAGAAAGGTTTTTGTGTATGAATATATCTTAAGAAAAAAAAGATTTTAAAGAATATTTTCAAAAAAGAATGATCATGTTTCATTACAGTTGTCGGTATGTAATCTACTTCAGTAACCAGTTCATGCATAAAGTCATAAACTCCAGAATGTATCCATTTCTTTTTAACCTAATCACGAGAATTTTCCCCTGTAGATATAAGCTTGCTTAGGAATTGCAGAGACTGTTATTCTGAGTTCTCCTTTCCATGTTGTTCTTCTAATCTAACACGGTCAGCTATAAAACACATCATCAAAGGGAAATGAAGAGACAAAACCTAGTGGCAAATAACCCAGGCCAACTAATATAGATTAGCAACAACCAAAAAATAGCTCCAGAAAATCTGTTGACAAATCGAGAGAAAATTTTCTCTGAGAGCCAGGAACTCTAGAGTCCCAAAGTGTTCCTATCAGCATGGTTTTATCCTCAGAAGAGTCAATTCAGGAATAAACTCTTGTTCTGTGGTTTTAACTTCCTTTTTTTAGAAGACTTTCTCCAATCTGATGTTTTCCAGATGTACAGGAAGTACAACTTTTCAAATTCTGGAAATTCTATGAATTCAGGTTCCAAGATACCTGGAAAATACCAAGTTGAGGATGACTGTCACATAAACTCAAAAGCAATAAATTATATAGTATTTGCAGATGGTGCCAGGTTTTAGGTCAGAGCAATAAAAACTTGTCCTACACAGAGAAGTATCAACTTCAGCTGATGACTATAGAAAAGTTTCTAAGTGTTCTGGATTTAGTTAATAAATACAATCCTGTTTCCACAAATTGTCAAGTATCATTAATGTCATTTTAAGCATTATGGGTCAAGGTTGGATGAAACACCATCATTAGTGGTAGATTATTTACCCTACGTGCAGAAGATCCCAAGTGGCAAAATTTAAAATCCTGGAGATTGCTAGATTGCTCAGTACATGGCAACTTCCTGTGTCGTGGCAAGGACTTCAAGAAGCAAAGCCACTACACCTCACCTTAAAAAACTGCCCCAAAATTCACAGATTCAGCCTAAATATCTGTTGACCTTTCTTCCTGACTTTGTGATTCATGAGTCTAATAATTCACTTCTAGTAAATACTGACTGTTTCATCTATAAATCTTGATGCTGACTGAGCCTTAGTCAATGTTTAGTAGTACTTATAATAAATCAATAATTGTCATCATTACCAACTGTATAATGATAAAAAGGGCAAGGACATAGGTGTGTAAGGTATAATCATGGGAAAGCAAAATACACATATACACACACACCTTAATGAGATGCAAAGAAACACGTAGAGCTAAAGAAATGCAACAGGAACAGATAAGGAAAATGATGGGTGTTCCCTACCAGCCCAAACAATCCATTTCATTTTACTATGTTTCTTGTCTCTCCACCCGGAAAGAAAATTATGTCAAAAGTGACTACAATCCATAAAAGCAGTGCAAATGTAAAAACTGGTTCAAAGTCAAATGTTTTCAAGGTTTATGGAAGAGGGAAGGTTTTTTTTTTTAAGAATTGGACTTGGCTCCTAATTTTTGCCCTGGGCTTCAAGCCAAGTAGGCCTTGTGGTGTCAATATTTACAACCATAGATAAACGTTTGTGAGAGTCAGAAATATTCAGGTGAATTTCACTAAGCTACAGAGAAAGTAGATTTTTTGATACTCATTTTACTAAACAGATGTGGTTGGTCAGATACCTGAAACCCAGAATTCAGGAAACTGTGTAAATTTATTACAATTAAACAACACACAACTATGTGTGCAACACACAAATGTTAACACAACTCATGGGAACAGAAAATATTTCATCTGAACAGTTTTACAGGGAGATTTTGATTTGCTGTTTTCATCTTATTTACGCCTCTGTATGCTAGAGATGTTGAGAAGTACTTATTTGGCCAACAAAGGAAAATGGTCCAACATTTTAAAAAGAAACCAATTGTTTCTCTGATTTATTTCTCTGATTCATCAGAATGTTACTTGGGAGTAAGTGCCAATCAACTTCTAATTAGTCTTGAAAAGGCTGCATTGTTAATCTCTAATTCTGCCTGGAAAGAGCCTTGTTTCCAAATAAAAACCTCTGAGTGTTTGCAAGATATTTATTTCATGAAAAGGTTGACAGGATGAAATGATCCATTTTTATGGGGAACAAATAGCTTCAGCATCATCACTGACACAACAAATCATCCTCAGATTTGAAGATAAATATTAGTCCCTTCTTCAGACTCTCTTCAGATTCAGTACAGCAGGTGTCAAACTGATTTTATTGAGGGCTGGGTTGTGTTTGACCTTGGGGGGCCAGGGTAGGTGTGGCCAGCTTGACATCACTCATGTTGGGGCACCCGTGGTGGTCCAAGCATTCTGCCAGTGAAATGAGCCCCCAAATTCCGTTTTTGGCTAGGATAGCCTCCTGCAACCCTCTGTCAACAAAAAACATAGTATGCGGCTCTCCCAAGTTTCATTTTTGTTGGCAGAGGTACCATGGGCCAGTCCTTGGCTGTTTTCAGGGCAGCCCTGTGGGCCAGATTTAAGCAACCTGCATGCCGAATCTGGCCCCTGGGCCTTGAATTTGCCATTCTTATCTACTGTACAGGTAATACTTGACTTCGTGACCCTTCAGAGTTACAGTGACATTGAAAAAAATGACTTATACCATTTTTCACACTTACGAACATTGCAGCATCTCTGTGATCACATGACCAAAATTGGATACTTGGCAACTGGCTCATATTTATGACGGTTGCAGTGTCCAAGGGTCAGATCATCATTTTTAGTGACCTTCTGACAAGCAGCACTGTGTTATTAATTTAACAGCTGCAGTGATTCACTTAACAACCATGGCAAAAAAGGTCATAAAATAGGAAAAAACTCATTTAACAACAATCTTGCTCAGCAACAGAAATTTTGAGCTCAGTTGTGGTTGTAAATTAAGGACTACCTGTGATAGGTTTCTCACTTCCCACTAAATCCTAAACCCACGTTGAACAAATAAATAATATTATGGTTAATGTGATGTCATGATTCTCACCAAATGTTTGGTGAATGCCTAGGTTCGAAAAAATATAAATACGACTCCATCTTAACTCTATTTAAATTATTAAAAGTCTAAAAATGCAATGTAGAAATTCTTTGCCTCAAAAACAGTAATGCTTTGCTTGATTTCTTCGTGACAAATAAGAAGCTTTGAACTGTGTATTTCCCCATGTCCTTTCATAATTTAAAGAGGGAGATTGAAAGTCTAAATATGGACATGATATTTATCTTCCTGAGATTTATGGTATTAACTCACCAGCCAGGAATGAATTATTTGGACATTTTGTCCATAGAGAGCTTCATCCCCAAAGAATCCTATCAATGTCCAGTATCAGAGATATGCATCAATTTGATACATGATCCATCATATTCCTGTCAATTTTTAGAAGTTCATTTGGGTTGATAAATAGTCTACCCATTATCTTAATATAAACCAATGTCATTTTCACTCATCCCTTACCACTTGTCTTTGTTACTTCTCTGCCTCACCAGGTGGCAGCAGCCTGCTGATCTTCTCTGTCTTGAGAACCTAAGCAGGATTGGATCTTGGTTAGTCCTTTCACAAGTCATGCCAACAATTAGCGGGTCTATCTATAGCCTAGACTGAAAGGTAAGGAATAAAAACATCCTATAAGAAGCCAATGATAAAATATTGCCATACTGCATGACAAGAAAACTGCATGGAATTGAGTTTGACTTAACAGAAACTTTACCTTAGTGTTATGCCAATGCAAGAAACTTGTAATAGCATCTCTTACAGTTTCGCTTAAACTGAGATATGAAATCTGTAGAACTCTGGGAAATGTTCTAATAAAGATTAATCAAGAACATAATTCTTATCAGAACTAACCCACCACTATGAAGATGTGTGGAGGAGGAAGAAGAGGAAGAGAAGTAGGAGTTAATACGTTCCCTATATCACATCTGTGTGAACTAAATTTAGATTTCAAACTGAGGGAGGCTAGAGCTTGTTTTCTTCAATCTGTTCTCAGCCAAATTTCACAACCTATAATAATGCATAGTAGTCAAATAAAATCAGATTAACCACACTGTTAAATTGCATAGCAAACCCTGTAAAAACCCAAGAAAGGCACTATAAAACCTTGTAAAAACTCAGGAAGGCTCTATAAATCATCGAATAAACAACTATTTTGGTTTTAATGCACTTTTGACTACGTATGCTTTGTTGTGTTCAGCTTATTCAAATTTTGATATCCTGTGCAGTCCTAAGTGTGGGGCGAATTATTTATTTATTTAGCATATGGCAAAAATGTTAAAAAGCATGTCGCAATTACATTCTCAATGAGAAAGAATGAAACTCTTTACTCTATTTACAGATTCAAAGGTAGACTCATGTACTCAGTACATGATGCATGTAGAAAGTCTCTGAGGTTCCCCTGATTTGCGCTCCAAGAGCACTGTTCCACAATATCTGTTCCGTTCCACATTTTTCTAACTTATCAAGTAGTAGATAAAGTAGACCACAACCTACTACTTGATAAGGTAGAAAAATATGGGTTAGACAGCATTATCACCAGATAGATTCATAACTGGCTGACTCAAAGTGTAGTCTACATCTACATGGAGGGGAGTAAGATGGCTTAAAATGCATCATTATGAGAAGACCTCAAGAAAACAGTTCTTCTAAGGCAAGGATGGTAAGCTCGAACTGAATCAGGGTTGTGTTGGACCTCAGGGGGGCATGGGGTGTGGTCAGGTCGACATCTCTCGGGTTAGGGGCACCAGTAGTGGCCCGAGCGCTCTGCCAATGAAAACAGGCTTCTGAGCTGTTTTTGGCTGAGACAGCCTCCTGCAACCCTCACCGAAAATGGAGCTGAGTCACTGTGGGTTGGTCCTTCGGTGTTTTTGGCTGGGACAATCCTGTTCTAAGGAATTAGCATATAGAAGTCTCAGACCAACCATCAAAATAATGAGGGATGCATGTTCATGTTCCAGAAGAGTAATGCTTTTGTCTGTTTGTTCAGTAGAATGTCTCTTCCCAGTGTTGTGGAATATTGTATTTGGGTGCTGAATTGATCTTTTATGTAAGTTTTCTCTTTATAGAAAATTATGTTGCTGAATTTCATAACATATAATTTGGCTAAATGTCTTTATTTCTGTCCTCAGGGTCTCAGTGGCAACATAAAAACTGGGTTGTAAAATGATTAATTTACCAAGTTCTTAATGAGTGGCTCAGTCTCTTGTTTTATTTTATGGGCACGCATGTACATCGGACAGAAAGACAAGAACCTCTAGAAAAATGGAGGAGAGGAATTAAGGTACCTGCGGTTTCCAACATATTCTCCTTTCTACCATTGCCATCTTGAAGAACTGATACTGCTGCTTGAGCAGACTACAAGACCTGCAATGTCGCTTCCAATTCTGTTATTCTATATTTTGACATGCACATAATCCTTGACTTATGACCACAATTAGGACCAGAATTTCTATTGCTAAGCCAAATTATTGTTAAGTGAGTTATGTCCAATTTTACGACCTTGTTTGTTGTTAAATGGTTGTTAGATGAATCAAATGATTATGAAGCAAATCTGGTTTCTCCCATTGACTTTGCTTATCAGAGTCCATCTGGGAAGGTAACAAAAGGTGATCATATGACCCTGGGATGCTGCAAACATTATAAATATGTGGTGCTTTCCAAACACCGAAATTTTGGACACGTGACTTTGAGGATGCTGCAACAGTGCAAGAACTGGTTGTAAGTCACTTTTTTCAATGTCATTGTAACTTCAAATGGTTTCTAAATGAATAGTTGTAAATTGAGGATTACTTGCAATGAAATCATGGGTACACAGTTTCAGGGGGTGGTTTATAATCTGGCATCTGTTACTGCTATGATGTTGATCCCTTTGTACAAAGTTAGATTGATAAAAGGTTTGATACAGTACAAGGTGAATGCTTATTGCTTTATTTTTGTATATTGATTTCAGCATTTCATTGTAAGACTATCTTACAGATCACAGGCTAAATTTAATTATTAATTAACTTTAATACTATTTAATAAATTATCCACATTCCACCCACCAGAAGAAACCTAGTTTGTTTTAACTGACATTATTGATACAAACTTTGCTTGGAAAAGCTTTAAAAGGAAAAACAACTGTAATATCCTGTGTGATAATTTCTCCCCAATACTTGGATGCAATCCCTTTTTTTTTAATTGTTAGCATAGGTTCTACCTCTGGGATACTTGGGGAAAAAAGTTTCATCATTTCTGTAGCAGTGCTCCAAATAAACTGAAGCTGGCAATCAATTTCCCCTCTGCTCCAGCTGGTAATAAAGAATAATTTCCCTGTACGCTCACATTTCTTGCTGTGTCTCTTGTTTGTGGGCTCAGAATCAACAATTGAGTAAACGGTTCACTGAGATTAGTTTCACACAAACAGGTAATGAACTATTGTGTCTATCTTGTCCAAGACAATGGTGACAGATGTTTTATGTTTAGTTCCCAGTCTAGGTATAGATTAGCATATTCAAGATAACTATTTAATGAGTATGGCTTAGGAAAAAGCCTTTCCCCCATGCCGTTACAAATATAACAGGTCTTTACTGAAAACATATTAACTAAGCCAAGGATTTTGGTCATCATATTTAAGAAGGTGATTAAGAAAGATAAACAAAACCTGGGAATATACTAGTATCCCACAGCTTCTGAAATTGCCTGTTGATAGTTAGCTTTGAAGGACTTTTGTATGCTCATACATAGGGGGTGAAGTTGTAAACGCTATCATTAGCCAAACAGCCAAATAATTTCCTATGGTAATTGTTAGATGGCCCTGAAAAAGTCCTATCAGAAAGGTTGCTATAGTGACATTCCCTTTGATACCTTGGACAATGTATTCAAGGACAAGGTTGCTTAGATTTTAATTCCTTTGGAAGAAAAGTATTGTTATATGGAACAAAGGAAGAAAATCACAGCTGGAATCCAACAATAGCTGGACAGCCATAGAGCCATGAAGGATGGTTGCTATTTCCTATGGTTGCCAACTCATCACACACATTAGTGACTGAATGTGAATCTATGCTTCAGGTCCTTTAACAGATCCCATATCCCAAATTTTCATGGCTCATAGAAATGCCTCTTATTCAGCTACATTTGAATGCTTTGTGATGATAAATACTGAAAATAAGCCTTGAGAAAACAACAGTTTCAATAATTATCATACAATATATTTAAGGTCCAAGTTTAAGTTTAGGAAACTTAACCAGAATACTCTGGCTATTTGACTATATAACATAGAGACATTGATGAGCTATAGATAGAACAAAGGAACTCTAACTGTAAGTTAAGACACAGCTACAATGACTAGTTGAAAAACTGGCAACCTTGCAGGGAAAATCTTAATTGTCATGCCAAAGAAAAAAGAAAGTTCCTTTTCTATTTGCAAGTCACAGACTATCCCTTATTACCCCAAACTATTTCATCTTGGCTCCTGATTGTCTGGGTCCATTTTGATTTTATTACTCAAATAAATCTCTCCCAAACCAAGTTCCTGATGAAACTTGCCAATTGCTAAAGAAGGCAGAAGGCTGTTGGGGAATGGATCCTCTCACCTGGATATTGGCTGGACCAGGAAGGGAAGCATCCGAGAGTGCAAATAGGTCTTCCCTGATTTGAATTGCTGCTATCACAAAGCATTCAACATGCCTACTTAATTAGGCAACTTGTATTGTTTGCAGGGCCTCAGAAAATGCCCCAGTGCTTTGGCCCTTCAGGCCAAGATAAACATGGCCATGTGCTAAATGGCTCAAGGGAAGAGATTGGGAAAGTCAGCATCACCCCCCAAAGCCCTGCAGCTAATTTATAAAGAGAGAGAGGGTGAGAGAGAGAAGAAAGGAGATTTAATTAAGCCACATCCAAACGTCCTTTATTTGCATTTAGGGAAAGCATCTGTCTTTGTAATGGGATGTGCTGGCAGGAATCCTTTAGAGCGATATAGGAGGAGAACATAATACACATTGAGAACACTTGTTCTTTTCAAATTCACCGAAAACATACAGGCTTTAAAGAGGATAGGATCTTTTGAATCCTTTAGATGCACCCTTTACCAAAACAACAAGAAAAGCCATTTATTTTCATGTCATTAGTGCCTTGGCTTAAAAATTGCTGACATCTCCTGGGAAAGTTTAAACACAGCAACACTTGTTTCAAATCGTCTCCAGCATATGCTTCAGATAGCT
Organism: Pseudonaja textilis; assembly: GCF_049901715.1. Lineage (NCBI taxonomy): Eukaryota > Metazoa > Chordata > Lepidosauria > Squamata > Elapidae > Pseudonaja > Pseudonaja textilis. Next base: position 13,572,299 of record NC_142008.1, read on the forward strand.
ACATTTTTTGGAAATGTTGATGTGGGGATGTCCTAAAATCAAGGTGTAAAATGACAGGTGTGCTTCTGACCGAACTTCTAGCTCAACCTTGGTTAACGGTTTTTGTAGGATAGGGGCAAAAGAAAACAAGTGATGGAAATTTGGTAACTTATTTTACCTGGATCAGATATTGGGATATTAGTTGAAAAGGCTATGATTTATATTGTTATGGCATTGAGCAAAGGATGCCATTCTGGTGACATTGTGATATTCTGTGGAATGTAGCTGCTATGAACTCAATTTCTAGTTTAGAGTACTGTACATGGTAGTTTCCGATAGGTTAGAAATAGCAATTCAATTGTGGTTTGTTGAAAATTGAAAATGTACTTATTTAATATTATTTATAATGGCCCCACCCATCTCAGAAGATGTGACTCTGGACAACTTAAAGTAAAACTATGAGATAACAATATAAAAAACAAATGTTATTGATTTTCTTTCAAAGAGGGTTAACTGAGAGGGCTTAGATACTATGAACATTGTGTAGTGGTTAGAATGCAGTATTGCAGGTTGATTCTGCCTGCTGCCAAGAGTTTGATCCTGACCAGCTCAAGGTCCACTCAGCTTTCCATCCTTCCAAGGTCAGTAAAACAAGGACCCAGATTATTGGGGGGGCAATATGCTGACTCTATAAGCCACTTAGAGTACAATGAAGTGATATATAAGTCAAAGTGCTATTGCTATATTATAAACAATAGAGATATCTCAGAAAACCACCATTCCCTTGAGACCTCCGAGACTGTTGGTAGAGCCAAGTTTGAGAGATTTCTGGAAGGATGAGAAGGAAGAAACCAATTTCACCTTCAGGGGAATGACGTCCCACAGAGTAGGTTCCATGACCCAGTTCTTTCTGTCAGATATAAGTCTTTAGTGAATAGGACCTGCAGCATTTACTGCTGCAAGGCAGGGATGGGCAGATGTACATTGGGAATTATTTCACCCCAGGCCATGAAAGGACTTTAAAGTTCAAAACCCACACCTCAAATTGAACCCAGAGGTAAATTGGCAGCATATGTCTTATACCACCACCATCTGTTACTGTTGCAGACAGCAGAGGTCTCTGACAGTGAGGACGAAAGGGAACCAATCAGAGATCCTGGTGAGGACTTGGATGAGGGTCCTGCATCTGATGCAGGGATGGGGCCAGGACTATTGGAGAGGGGGGTGCTGCCTTCGGAGCTTTTGGAGTCTGGCAGCAGTGAAACAGAGGACCCCGGGGAGCCTGTGCCCAGCGTGTGTGTGCGCAGGGCTGCTCGAAGGAGAGAGCAGCTGAAGCAGCAAGGGTGATTCGGGAGTAAGGCAGGAAGGTAATGGCCCCTCCCATAAGGGATAAAAACCAGCCTTCGAGGATGTGCTCTTTGCAGGAAGCCAAGAAGTTCTTTAGACTCTGAATCTTCGTTGAAGCCCTATAAACTCTGGTTTGTTTTTGAAACTTCTGTCGGTGGATATTTATCAGTAATTAGACTTCTGTTCTTGGTAGCCACTTACAACCTTGAAAGGGCTTGCTTTTATCTCGGACAATTAGATTTAAATGACTCTTGGCAGGGAATGCATAGAATTCCCAGCACCATATTAAAAAAGGTTTGCTTTTATACACAGTTTGTGTTTGTTTCATGTGAACAAGGCTTGGGTCAGAACAGTTACATAAGATGCATGGTACCTTGGAAAGACCCATCATTCTTGTAAGTTGTTTGTAATTTTCCAAAGATGACACCCATGCTACATAATTGATAAACACTGAGATACAAATCAACTCACTTTTACATGGAGTATCTGATACTGTGTATTCATTATATGGATAGTATTATGTTTTCATAGTAGTCATTCTACTGTAGAAAGCTCTTAAATAGGACACAAAGTTAGCAGCATCTTCTTTCTGATGTTTCCTGGTCATTGGTACTCAAAGACATGTTTCTCCTTATCCCTTCCAATCTTCTAATAAGTAACAAATGATCATCAAGGCTAAGAGGTGGACTTACACTTTATGAGATCTTCTGGTTGTGTTTTTTGCAAGGCTGAAAAAAAAGGGTGTTCCTATCAAGATTTCCAGGACTAGCCTTCAACCCTCAAGGGTTGAAGAACTTATACACTGATAGTGAAAGTAACCAGTGGTGGGATTCAAATTTTTTTACTACCAATTCTGTGGACATGGCTTGTGGGCATGGTAGGGGAAGGTTACTGCAAAATCCCATTCCCTCCCCATCCCACTAACCTGATTTCTAGCTCCGTTCTCCTGTGCAGGGCAACAAAAGAAGATTCAGCCGATCAGCTGGGACTCGGAAGGCAGAGAATAGATTGGGGGCAGGGCCAGTTAGAGGTGGTATTTGCTGGTTCTTCGAACTATTCAAAATTTCCGCTACCGGTTCTCCAGAACTGGTCAGGACCTGCTGAATACCACCTCTGCGGGTAACAATAAAATTCCTGTTCCAGATTTATTATCATGTTATGAAACTGATCACAGCATCATATATATTTACAGAGGGCGGCTGGTCACCTTATTATGTTCAGAACATTTCTATTCTTTTTTTTACATTATATTCAATTCATACAAATAGAATATTATTATTTTAAAATCTAATGCAAACTAAATTTAAAGAAAAAAAGAGAATAGAGAGGCATCCAAAAAGAAAAGTATGAATATAATAAAGAGAAAAGAAATATATAGGGGAGTAATTTCCATCACAATAATATAAAGAAATTTAGTAACTATTCACTCTTTGAAAATTACAAACATTCATCTCTTCATCCCATAGCCATGCTTTATCTATAAATCCATAAAACATAATCTTTTTAGTGTGTCAACAGAAATTCAATAAGGTGTTGTCAAAACTAACTACGTATCTTATTAGAGCCTTGATCAATTAAACCAACTTTGTACACATCTCTTTTATTTCTAACACTTTAAATCTTTAATTCAGTCCAATATTGTCATGGATTTCATTTTTTTCTCTAATCAAACTTCTTGAGGGCTTTAACAATCCTCTTTTTTAAAACCAGAAGGGGGGAAAAAGGACATACAGGTCACACTCTTGCGTTGTCATTTACATTTCTCTTTTAAATTTCAACATTTCTGTTCAAAATGTAGGTGGATGAATAATGTTGAGCAGGTTGCATTTGAGTCTCAAAGAGAATTTTTATGCCTCAATGACAATAGTTGCTCATGCTTTTTCCCATGTTTTGGCTCTGTATGAATGACATGCCTGACCCAAATAAAGGACTTTTGGGGGGTGGGGGAGGATGGGGTTTCCATTCAGTGAACATTTATTTCCTTAGAGATCAAGCAAGTAGCAACCATATCACAGTTCAGGCACAATGGTAATTTAGCACAAGTATTTTCAACATGAACCCTATGCATCAACACCAGTTCATACAGCATAGATGTTTTTAGGTATGTGAATTTTCTTGCATTAAAAATTGTGACACAAGTGACATTTAAATGTTGTACAGGTAATAGAGCTGAATTATATTAAAGGATTACGATGTTCCTGAACATTTGAGTCATGAAGAGTTGAGGGTCATCTGTTCTTTTCATTATTACAAGCCGCTCTTGGAACATAATTCTCCGAACAGACTTCAAGTAAGACTGTGCAAACATTAGGTTTGGAAGGTCTATTTAGACTTGGCATATATGATTACAGATAATTCAGTGAAAAAAACTAGCCTTTTTATTTGATTCTGAAAGCTGAATGAAATTGACCCAGTTTGAACATCTGAATTGATTCCAAACAATTATCTAAAACAAATAAATAATTGACATTAAATTTTGCATGTTACATAGAGGTCTGGAGAATAAATAGAAGGGAAAGAAAATATACCCCAAAAGATTACTTCTCAAAGTGACTGATGGACGTCTAACTTATACAACATTGACCAACTAGGTCACCGCGCACATGCTGGATCATTTTGAGCTGCCACTTAACTACCTCTGTTGCTGTCAACACAAATATATCAGTCCACTTAATAAATTATTTACCCATGAGATAAAAGCATCTGCCTCCACCTTGCCCTCTACCCCTGCCTTTGATGGACTTACAGTCTAAATTCAGAGCAGAAAGACATTTTACTAGATGAAAGGGTAGACAAAATTCATTGTGAAGCTTAGAATCCAATCTCTGGTGGATTTTACAGCCAGTCTAGGATGGAATTAATTTAACTGGATAGAAATAGTCAGGGGTGGGATTCGACCAGTTCAGACCAGTTCTATAGAACCGGTTGTTATGATTCTGCATAGTTCGAAGAACTGGCAAATCATGCCTCTGGCTGACCCTGCACCTCTCCACCCACCCCTCCCTTCCCTGCCTAGTCAGTCCTTAGCGCGCATGCACGACATCACTGACTGTGTTCTCCCCTGCTCAGTCACTGCTTAAGGTATTTCTTGTTTTCTTCCCTCCCGACAATCAGCTGTTCCTAAGATCAGCTGTGCCGGGATTCCCCTCACTTGTCTTACTGCTTCGCTCACGAGACTTTCCTGAGGCCCCCCACGCTCCATTTTTTGCCTTCCTGGGCCCCAGGGATGCTTCCTGAGAGCAAAAATGCCCCGCAGGAAAGTTTCCTGAGGCCTAGAAGGCCCCAGAATGGAGCATGGGAGGGGGCCTCCAGGCTCCATTTTTTTCCTTCCTAAGCTCCAGGGAAGCCTTCTGAGAGAAAAAAACATCCCCCCACCCTCCCAGGAGGCTTCCCTGAGGTCCAGAAGGCCCAGAAAATGGGGAGGGGCTGCAAAAAAACAGAGCCATGCCCATCCAGACACATGGCCACAACCACCTAGCCACACCCACCTAGCCACGCCTGGCAATAGTATCCCACCCCTGGCAATAGTAGTGTAAATATTGGTAGGCCATCAAGTATTAGAGTACTCTGGATATTGGGTTACAGCTTCATGATGATGGTAAGCTGGAGAAGGCATAGATCAGCTTGGTTTACAAAGAGTTAATACACAGACCCTATGAACACATGGAGATAATTCACTATGTATAATCTATATATTGATTTGCATGGCAGTGCTAAGCCATAATATGAGTTGATTTGTGTTTAGTATGATCAGCAGGCACATCAGAAATAGGGGAAATGTCATTTTAAAAAATGCTGGCAATGTCCCACAATTTTATATATACAGATCACTATTAATTTATGAATTCTGGTTTTTATTTCAGCACAGATTGTTCCTGGTGTTGCTTTTAGTTCTGTCCATTAAAGACGGCAGTACTAGAAGTATGAAATGAAGAAAAGAAACAAGGTTTGGATGAGTAAGCAGTAATTGCTTTATTCATTTACAAGTCTGATTCTGGTTTGTTGCCCCTGGCTCCAAAAAATATGGGATTAAATAATGTGGTTAAGTATTATGTATGAACATAGTATGTGTATAACAATCCTGATAATCTCATTCAATGCTTTTTCTACATTATCTTTGGAACTTAATTAATTGTTCATGAACTCTTTGATACTTCTTATTGGACTCTACTGGGTGGTCAGTAGACCCAACTGAGAAGTATTGCATTTATTCAGGTTGATCTGATTTTTTACTGGTTAATTTGTGGTATGATATATCAAGTCCAGCATCTTTTTTCAAAAAAATGATTAACCTGATATGTTTTACATATATGCCTTAACAGGAATTATGATTCATTTTCCTTGGGAGATATGAAACCTGCTTCTAGAAAAATTGCAAAGAGATATAGTATCAATAAATTAATTCCAGGAGTCTATTTGGTATAGTGGTTAAATCATGAGACTAGAAATCATGAGACCATAAGTTCTAGTGCCACCTGAGGAACAAAGTACCCTGTGACCTTGGGTTAGTCATTCTCTCAACCCTAGGAAGGAGGAAATGACAAATCACTTCCAAAATCTTGCCAAGAAAACTGAAAGAATATGTCTGGGCAATTGCCAAAAATCTGCAGTGACTTGAAGACTCTCTCCCCCAAAAGTATCAAAACTAGAAACCAAAAACACCCAAAGATTCCAATGAAAGAATATGTTATAAATCAGATTCAGATTAAGTGACCTGGAGCCCTCCCAGTAGTTTTGCCTCCAACTTTCTCAACTGCTGGATCAATCAATCGAGATCAAGTGAGGTACTAATACCACTCCTTGGTAAGACCACACCTCGAGTACAATTTTGGTCACATTATAAAAAAGATGTTGAGACTTTGGAAAAAGTACAGAGAAGAGCAACCAGGATGATTAGGGGACTGGAGACTAAAACATATGAAGAAGTTACAGGAACTGGGCATGGCTAGTCTAGTGAAGAGAAGGACCAGGGGAGACATGATAGCAGTCTTCCACTATTTGAGGGGCTGCCACAGAGAGGAGGAAGGGGTCAAGCTATTTTCGAAAAGTACCTGAAGGCCAGACAAGGAAGAATGGATGGAAACTGAACAAGGAGAGATTTAACCTGGAAATAAGGAGAAACTTTCTGACAGTGAGAACAATCAACCAATGGAACAGCTTGCTCTTGGAAGTTGTGGGAGCGCCATCACTTGAGACTTTCAAAAGAGATTGGACTACCATTTGTCAGAAATGGTATGGGGTCTCCTGCTTGGGGGGGTTAGACTAGATGACCTACAAGGTCCCTTCCAACTCTATTATTTGTTATCTGTTATGTACAAAGCAGATTCGAATATGAACCCAATCCATCCTGGAGATCACCAGACTTCCAACTACTGAATTAAACTAAATTCAATGTTGAGATGGACAGCAAATCTGAAAACCTGCTGGAATGTTTCTTTACAATAGAAATGAGGGTCAGTATAGCAATTATATTGGCTCCTGTAGAAACATAATTTTATGTTGCTAATGAGATTCACCAGCTCATTATAAAGATCTCCAAAACCTTGACATTTCTGGTTAGTTGTTAGCTTTCTTCTTGATGAGCAGCCTTTTCCCCCAAGGAATAAAAAAGAACAACAATTCTATTTTAATTCTTCATAACTGGATATAGAGAGATGCAGTGGACTGACTCATTTTTTCCATATGCTGTTGTCAGGGCTTAATGTTGTCCTTCCATTTCTGGTAAATTACTACATTGCTAAAGTCTTACACTAGATGTGATTTAAATCTGGTCCTATATTGGATGATGTGTTTGCATCTGCATAATCCAAAACAATACCCAGAACATTTCTCCCTTTTCTTTTCTTAGATGCATTTATGGAAAATGGAGGAGAATTAGGAGAATGAATTGGACATATGTAATGTAAGTATGGTAAGTAACTATTAGCCTTAATTCACAAGGGAAAGGACAAAGTTTCCTGCTGCTAAAGAAGAATAATTCATTAGGTATTGTGTGCAAATTAAACCAGTGATAAATATACTGCTCCAGTCAAATGATAAAATAATTTGCTTTGACAAATAAAATATCTACAAATCAGTATTTACTAGATTTTAATCAAAATTGCAGCTGGTTTTTGTTAAAATTGTAATTCTTCGGGATTCTGATAAAAGCATTTGATTATTTTTGTTCAAGACATTAAAGGTCAAGTTCAACAGAAGAATTTTTCAGGGCTCAGTTTGGGAATAAATGGAATACAATTATAGGCATTTCAGTTTTGGATTTAGACTTTAAACATTAAATCTTTCCCCAATCTACCTCCTAATTTGGACAATTCAGAATGATGGAAAACAGACAAGATCACAGTTCTGCTTCTATCTTTATTTTTTCTGGCCATTTGCAATTAATCAGACTTCTATGCCTCAGTGTAAATGAGGGGATGATTTGATATTACCTAATCCAGCATAAACTATCGTTGATCAGAAATTTAATCTATTTTTTCCTTTCAACCATTCTTCCTGACACAAAGATCAACCCTGAGCTTACTCACAGACCAGGTCCATTGAATCCAACTAAGTAAATACACTGCAACTTCCTGAGAAATATATCTAGGACTGCTTCTAAATTAAAAATTAACTTCTTCCTTACCTAAATACAACCCTCTATGTGTTTAAACCAGAAATACCAGTATTCATTCAACATACTATGAAAATGTATGGCATCTGTTCACAAAGAGTATATTTATTTGTTACTTATATAAATAGTATTTCCTTCTTTTCTAACCCCTATAAACTATTCAGGGTAGTTTTCAACAGCCTGCAAATCAGCCTTCTTTTCAAGGTTCAAACCAATTAGCATGCATTTCATTTAGCTGATTTGGTGAATTGATCGTGTTCTGAACTCAGTGTGGAAAATGTACATTTGATCATGTGCAAAAGCTTGTCACATCTTTGAATTGATTTTGATTTTTTTTCCCCAAAATTATTTAGAAAACCAATGTGCCTTCCGAAGCTGTGGGCACTCCATCATTGGAGGCTTTTAAGAAGATATTGGACAGCCACTTGTCTGGAATGGTATAGGGCTGTGATGGTGAACCTATGGCACATGTGCCAGGAGTGGAATGCAGAGCCCTCTGCAGGCATGCAAACCGTCGCCCCAGCTCAGTTCTGCCGTGCATGCGTGTGCACCTCCCACTGGCCAGCTAGTCTTCAGGTCTCTGCTGTGCATGTGCGGAGGGCGGGGGGTGAGGTGCAAGTTGGGGAGTATGCATGTGCGGGGGGTGCGGGGTGCATGGACAGGGGGCATAGGAGCAGGGGACATGCATGAGAGATGCACATGCATTGCATTTGGGGTGTTTGCACGTGCACACTTTGGGCACTCAGTGCTGAAAAGGTTAGCCATCACTGGTATAGGGCAGTGATGGCTAACCTTTTTGGGCTCCTGTGCCAAAAATGTGTGTGTGCACTTGCACGCTCACGTGCCAGCACCCAGAAGGCAATGCACACACCCCCAACATCCCCTACTCATGCGTGCACAATTTCCACCCCCCACCCCCTTACCTGCACTGCGCCTCACAGCTGATTTTTGGCCAGTTTGAGGCCTTTTTTGGCCTCCCAGAGGCTTCAGGAAAGCTTCTGCAGTCTTTTCTGGACAAAAACTAGGCCCGTTTCATCACTTCTGGTATCTCTGGAAAAACAGGAAGTGATGAAATGGGCCTAGTTGAAAAGCCTTCAGAAGCCTTCCTGAAGCCTCTGGGAGACCGAAAAAGGCCTCAAACCAGCCGAAAAATCAGCTGTGAGGCATGGGCATGCACAGTGAGGTAAGTTTGCCTGCAGCTCACATGCCGGCACAAATGACTGCGTGCCACCTGTGGCATGCATGCCATAGGTTCGCCATCACTGGTATAGGGTCTCCTGCTTGAGCAGGCAGTTGGACTAGAAGACCTCAAAAGTTCCTTCCAACCCTGCTATTCTGTTCTGTTCTACTCTGTTTTATAAATACCCTGTTCAGTCTGAAACAATTTAGGATTTTAATTGAAAAACTAATGGGTTTGGAGATTTGATGAGCTTCATCTCCAAATGAATCTCCAGCTGAATATTTGCCTTAAACATTTGCAACAATTGAAATCACCCCCAAGAGTAGGAAGATATAGCAGATAACATAGTCAATTAAAACATGCACTATCTGGTGAACAATTTTTTTTTCTAATAAGGATGTTCTTAACAAGTTAAGAACCTCACCCCACCCTCTCCCAGTCATATGTCCTAAATCAATTTTCTATAAATGATGTCCTCCAGCTACATGGACTAGAACCTAAATGACATCTTGATTAGAAGTTCTGCTTTTTAGTCCAACCTGATTAATAAAGGCTATACAGAAATATGTTGGATTAAAATTATTCAGCATTGCATATTCGGCTTCTTAAAAAAATAGCATTTTTACCATACAAAGGAAACACTACTTTATAAGATAAAGGTTTTTTTTAAAAAAAAAAAAGACGAAAAGGACAGCAAAATATTGTGGTTTTTTTTCCTTTTCTCTCCCTTCCCCACTAATCCTTTCAGCAGTAAAATGTCAAGCTTGTTTGTTCTTTGGCTGAATTAGGCTTTTGTCTTTTACATGCTTGAACTCTAATTAACAGCTCCTGATGGTTGATTCTTTGCTTCTCCTTTCCACTCATTTCCTGAATGTGTTCCATATGGACATAAACATGTTCTTGTTGGGCCAGAGAAAGAACCATCCTGTCAATCTTTAGTTTACAAAAGGAGTTGCCAACCAGAAGCCTTGAACTGAAGCTGACAGTGGCAGACAAAATGACTGGAAATGCTACTTGGATGCTACTTGGATCAAGTGGGTTTGCTCAAAAGAACTGAAGTGGGCCATTTTATGGGCCAATTGGGCTAGCAACTAAACTTTATTTCCACATAGGGTGGCAACAATGGGGAGTCCTCTTCTAATAACCTGAAAGATATTCAAAAACTACAGAAAATGTAGATCTTCAGCTTTGACTCCAAGAAAGCAAAAGAAAGCACTGTATATCGGACATTAACACAATTGAGTGGGTTCAGAGGTATTTCTCAAGAAAAGTACTCCACTCTAAATAGAATTCCCTATGCCTCCAGGCTTGAAATTTTGGGCCTAGACAATCTGGAACTGCACCGCCTGCGGTCTGATCCAAGCACAGTTGGACAACTGTCTGCTATAACATCTTGCTTGTCAATGACTTTTCTTTCGGGAATAATTCTATTGTCTTCTTTAAGAAGTATTTAACAACTAATATATTGCAGCATATTAGAAGAGCTTTCTCTAGATCAGTGATTCTCAACCTCAGTATCTTTAGAATTGTGGACTTCAACTCCCAGAATTCTCCCTGTGGTGGCTGGGTAATTCTGGGAGTTGAAGTCCATATATTAGACCAAGTTGCCAAGATTGAGAAATGATGTCTAGAGTATATTTTGAACAGCAAGATCCCGTGGTAAGATATAGGAGATTCCATGTAATTGTATTAAAAGAAAGAATGTGTAAACATGGTACACCAACTTTTGATGACATTATATATTCTATTTGATTGCAAACTATATTCTGCAGAAAAAACATTTATTTATTTATATCCTGTCTTTATTATTTTTACAAATAACTCAAGATGGTGGTCATGTCCAACATACCTTCTGCCTTCTATTTTCCCCACCCTGTGAGGTGAGTTGGACTGAGAGAAAGTGAGCAGCTGAATATCAACCAGTTGGTTTTTATGCTAAAGCAGGACTTCGATCTCATAGTTTCCCATTTTCTAGCCTAATGCCTTGAAAATTAAGAGGAAAAGAACAGGATACTCAGAAGATTGGGTGTTATTTCTTGCAGGGAACAAGCCTGCATATCCTTAGCAATTTTTATGTCAAAGACTATTTTGAAGAGGGTAAACTACCTTGAATGGATTAAAGTTGACTACAGGGATGGCAATTTATCATATATATACCCTATTGTTTTCTTTGTACCGTTTATTTAGCTTTTTGATTTGGTCAGATGACTAATCAATAAAATGTATTTTTGTGGCTACTGAGAAATGTTCTCCTTCCTCTCACAAATTCAAATGAATTGTTCATGCAGCTCCTCTGCCCATAAATTTGTGTGGAGAACATTTAAAAGCTACATTATAACCAGCTTTGGAGCTTATACCTAGTTATCATGAGTAAAGAGGCCTATGGAAGATCTAGGATTCATTCATCTGAAAAAGTGTGCTTTAGGTTATGCGAGCTCAAGTAAAAAGTGAAGTGCCTGATCAAAGACTTGCAGGGTATCTGTGGCTGCAAATCCCATAACATTGCCTAGTGTGTGCTGCATGCTAAACTGTGTTGGAGGGTAGTAAGTGCATCATACAACTCATACAAATGACCCATTGACATAAATGTCAATTATTTGAAGTAGTTCAGACAGGAAACCATGATTATTAACACTATCTCTATTGCAAAGTTATTGTCACAGAATTTTACAAGACTGAAAATACATTTCTCCCTACTTATTACTTTCCAGTAAAGGGAGGGGCCTGAACTGTTTTCCATGTCCCAATTTCTTCTAAGCTATCTCTAATATGACCATTGCCCTGACTGTGGCTTTTTCCTCATTCTGTGCCTCAAGGGATATTTCACAGACATTATAGTAACCCAGATGAGATGTTGGTAGCCCCAAGCAAATCTGGCCTTGTTTAGGGCTAAAATAGTTCCCATAACCAACTAAGTCCTCTCATATTTCATGAATTTACCATGGAGTTAGTTGACTTATGCCGTAAAAAGATCTTGTGAAACCAAGTTCTCTCTAGGAACTCCTACCTTCATTTCAGATTTGAACCATCCAGGAGAAGAAAGGAAGTAGGTAGACCAAGCCCCCTTAATCTGACCATTGTGACACTACACAGATTTATTTTCTCAATCAACAGGCATGAAATGGGGAGAAAAATTGTGGCATCTGAAAGGATCAAATAAATAAAACAGTAAATAAATGAGTTAATGACAAATTCAGTTCCATTGCATTGTACTGCTGGCACACAACTGTAAGGTGATTTAGTTGGAGAAGCTACAATATCTCACACATCATGACATTATCCTAAAAATCTAGAAAAAATATCTCACTGTTATATCATTGGTTCACTTCCCTAAAGGAGATATATGGCTGTTCTATGAAGAACCTCCATCTCTCTAGTTGTAAAATACAACAGTATTTAAATAATAATTTGTTACCCTTCCACAAAACAACAACAACAGCAATAATAATAATAATATTAATAACAACAACAACAACAACAACAACAACCACCTAGACACGCATGCCTAAAATCAGCACTTTGGAATACAAGCATAATAAATCAAATAAAACTTTCTCCTTCTTGTGGTTCTGAGTAACTTCCACTGCCATTTTGTTTTGGTTCACAATGTCCCCCAAAATAGATTTTTTATGGATTTATTGATTGAAAGGCCAATAAAGTTTGATAGTTTTCTAGCTTCTTCCAGAATAGGAGATTTTAAGAAGTTCTCTCACTCTATAATTAAGCATAACAAAGCAGAAAAACTGCCTTTGACCTTTGAGCATTATACATAATGGTGCATAAAAGTGTGTGGGGTCAGTGAAACTAAATTAAAATCAAATTCAATTAATTGAATACACATCATATAATGTATTTCCACTTGTGTTCATTATTTTTCCCTGCTGCTGAATTAAAATTTACAGTTTCAGAAGGACTCAAATAGTTGAATAGGGGGCAGGGTGTGTATCAAGTTATGTTTCATGATTAAGGCCATAATATGAGGGCCATGGAATTCCAAAGTTTATTTTGGTTAAAATTAAGCGGAGCTCAGAATCTGAGCCATCTATCTTTCTCCATTGCCTTGTCAGACAGACAGGCAACAAGGCAGGAGGGAAGTGAGAAAACAAAGGCCCAATTAAAAAGCAAGGTATAATTTTTTTCAGAAATGAGTTTCTGAAATTGGAAATTGCTTCAGTACATAATCATATGATTTCTCAGTGGTACTTAGATGTGAATTATAGGGTGTTTTCCTTCATGTTCTTGCTAGCAGTGGAAGCACTAAGTTTAGGGGTTGCTGAATGCCAATTGGACTAATCACAGAATATTTACAGTTCAATTACACATAACCTCTGGGAACGATAAAATGATTCATTCTAACATGATGGTGTTGTGTATCAGGACTAATTTTGCATGTAGCACTGCACAGCCATCCATTTTTCCTCTTGTCAAGCAGCATACATCCTTGTGCTTTAAATATGCCATGGACTACAGATGAAAATGTATTAATAAGTATGGTAAGTAAAATAAAAGGTCCATCTACAGGATTGTTCTGAAAAACATTTGCTGCTGAAAACAATGGGAGTCATTAGCTAGAAAGCTGAACAGGAAGGTTTATTCAGTATTTGAGAGAGGAAATAATAAAGTCAACAGATTAGCTAATTTTTAAGTGGAAGAAGAGTTTTAGCTACAATGTGCAAGTGAGTAAGTAAAAATCCCCCCTCCCCCCATTAACACTGGTATCACAGGAAGCATGTTGATAATGCAAGATTTTTGTATAAATGACACATTAAATCCCTGAGAGGAAACCCCCTGCAGAAAGTCCCAGGATCAATCTACGTAGGAAAGTTGTAGAATACAACCATCATGAACTTTAATTGGTCATTATTTTATTGACTCCAACAATCACATTCTCTGAGAGCATATTGAGTTCTTTTTATGTGGAATGTTCCAAATTTGACCAATTAGGGACAAATGAACAGAAGAAAATTCTGTATCAAGCTAATGACCTCATAGGACCTTTTCATCTACCCTGAATTACCCAGTTCTATAATTGTCCAACTTTCCTTTAGACTTCCTTCCTAATCAGAACACAAGCCCTTTTCATGAGTCTCTAAAGGCACTGACATAGTTCTATTGCTTGTAGCACATTTTTTCTCTGTTAATGTTTCATGAGGATTGAATGTGGACGCATGGCTTCTCTCCAGAACTGTGAACTGCATCATTAAGGAACAGCACTAGGAGTCACATGCAGTGTTTTTTTAATAGTAATGGACATCTGTAATGGTTTCCTTGCCTCATTTTTTCTGGAAATTCAGAGAATACAACAGGTTTCCTGAGAGCAATCAAATGATTTTGTGCTGGAAGACAACAGGGAGAAAACTACAAAATCATCACCAACGTTGTCCAAAACACCACCTCAGTAGTGGGATTTTCCATCACCATGTGCTTAAATCAGATTGGCTTAGCATTTCTTTCTCCAGCAGATGCCACCATTAAGTTGGAATAGAATACTCAGTATAACATCATATGATGCCCAAGCTTGGAGCTTATATTTATTATGCTAGCAGCACAATAAAACAAAAAATACTCCTAGAGTTAGTTATGAACCCTAAAATAGCACCCAAAGGATAAAGGCCACTGGCCGATTTATGGTGGTAACAGCTGTTACTGTAGTTGTTGGTACTTTTTCAAAGAAGGCATTAATGTCATACTTAATCAAGCATACTTTCATAGCATCTTTTAAGCTAGCCAAACCAATATCTGTTTGAAATGTCTGCCTCATGTGAATGATATCATTTAGAGATCCTATGGATGTCATAAATGTTTGTAAAATTGGAATGGTTATCCAGTATTAGGCTGGTCTACGGTAGATAAATGAGTTATTAGTTTCATGGCTAAGCAGACTTCCCATTTGTATGTCTAAAAAGTCAAGATAGTGCTATTTGATGCATGTAAAAAAAGGAAGTAATAAGCCATTTTGACTCTCCCCTCCTTCCCATTTTTCCTGAATGTAATGATTGATGTAAAAAAAATCTTCTTCATTTTTGTATGGCATTAGCAAGAGCTAAACCTTCTTCCAATTGTAGTGACAGTGTGAATCAAAATCCCAAAGCTTAACAAGGTTTTGGAAGACCTCCAAGTTCCCTTTCACCTCTGTTATTCTGTATTCTATTATGTATTTTTCAGAGTTGGAAACTACAGAAGAAACTAACTTCTCCAAAATTATGACTGAACTTCCCAGACAAGCTGAAACAAAAGTGTGTGTTGATACTTTCTTCGTCCACACCTTGCCTTTCACACAGAAGATGCAGCACAGCATATTCACTGAGAGACACACCTGAGGGGTGGGATTCAAATTTCTTAACAACCGGTTCTGTGGGCATGGCCTAACTTGTGGGTGTGGCTTGGTGGTCACATGACTGGCTAGGCATGGCTTGTATGTAAATATTGAAAATATTTATGTAAATATTGGATTTTTTATTTTTTTTAAAAGCAACTTTTACCCAAAATCAGGCAAAGCAGGCAGGCAGATTGAGTTGCTCACAGAATCACAGATTCACTCAGAGATCTATCTTTCTGCAATCTTTTGTCTGAGTCTGTCATATAAAATTTGCCAGCGAGCAAACTCACAAAATTAGCTCACAACACACCGTGTATATAAATAATTACTGTTTCATAAAAAAAGAGAGCAACTTTTATTTTTAAAAAGAGAGCAATTTTTTATTTTTTAAAAAGCAACTTTTACCCAAAATCAGGCAAAACAGGCAGGCAGATTGAATTGCTCACAGAATCACAGATTCACTCAGAGATCTACCATTCTGCAATCTATCCCCCAAGTCTGCACTGAAAAATAGAAGCTTCAGTCCTAAGGAAGGTTCAGCTCTGCTTTTAGATTAGCTAGAAAGCAAGAAATCTCCCGGAACAGCAGAACTACTGATGGTCTGGGGGTGGGGAAGGAAAAATAGCAACTTACCAAAAGAAGGCAAGTTGGATGGTGTGCATGCCAGGTAAGGAGTGAGTAGGCAGGGAAGGGAGGGGCCAGCCAGTAGAGCGATTTGCTGGTTCTCCGAACTGCGCAGAATCATAACAACTGGTTCTATAGAACCGGACCAACCAGGTAGAATCCCATCTCTGGACTTGAGCAATCTGCCTTATTTAAGCAATAACAAACAGGTAAAAGAAGCTTACATGCATGAATTGAAGCAAAGATGCATTGCTATTCTGCTCTCAAAAAGGGAGAAACAGTTTTGTTTTAGGAGTTACCCTTGAGAAGAACTTTCAACCAGAGCTTCTGGGGAAAAAAATAAGATACATCCTTAATCAGAAAATCACATTTCTGAAAATAGGTTTCTGCATGTGGCTCAGTTTATCTAGATCAGTGTTTCTCAATTTTATCAATTTTAAGATGAGTGCACTTCAACTCCAAGAATTCCCCAGCCAGCAAGGGAAATTCTAGAAGCTGAACACACGTCTTAAAGTTATTAAGGTTGAGAAATACCGATCTAGAACAATAATTGCATTTTCACTTGATATACACATATACTTTATCTAGAATAAATTCAGCTATTAGAGGAGGTTCCAAATCTTTTTACAGTTCTTTTCTTAGACTCAACATGAAATCACAGCCAGCTACTGTAGAAGGAGAGACACTTTTGTTCCTTGAAATTTTCTTTGTATCCAAAACAAAATACACACAGAAACAAAACAAAAATGCCAATTGGGGATTGTCATATTTGGTGATATTTCTCTCCTTACCATTCCTTTCAATCAATCTCTGTATGGCTGCTTGTTACAGATGTTTCATAATTGTCTGACTTTTGCATCTCATTTTGTGTGGTTTCTTATCAACCCACAGTTATGACGTGGGTCAGAATTGCAAGTCAGTATGAAATCAAGGCCACACAGTGTTTCCTTTTAGTTTTGTATCTGCAGCTTTTCTGTGAGTTTGAAATCAAGGACTTATTTATTTTTATATATAAAATTAATATGGTTGTCCATCTCACAAGAAATGGGCGGCATAGAGCAAGAAAAATTAAAAATATTAAATGTGTCAAACAATCATTTTTTAAAAAGCATACACAAGAGATTTGACCACCATTAGAACCAGTTCAAGATCTCATTTAGTTTAGTTTAGTTTTAGTTTAGTTTACTTTATTGTCATTGCATCTCGTACAACGAAGTCAAGCACCATCTTCAGTGCACATCATGACCATGAAAATAAACACACAAATCCTTCACCCTCCACACATTGAACCGAAACCCCCCAACACCACACCAACACTAATCCCAACCCCTGACACTGCACCAACAATTCTATACAGTAGAATTCAATAGAGTTACTGCCTTGGGATAGAAGCTGTTTTTCAGCCTGTTTGCCCTCAAATTTCATCTCAGGATCTCAGTTCTGCAATTAGCTTCTTTACATATGTGACCCAGGTTGAATTGACCTGTCTGGGTTGAAAAATATCAAGGATAATTATGCATTGCACTAATCACTTGGAGTTGGGAGATGCTTCTAATGTAATCTACTGAATCCCCTGCATAGATTGCCCCTCTGACTGTATAGGACACATGGGGAGGAAGCTGATCACCAGATCACAAGAATACAAGCGAGTGGTCAGCAAGGAGACTCAAACTCATTGGTAGCTTCACATTGCAATGAACAAAAACATACATTCAATTTCACAGCTGCTAAGACTGCTGGCTGTGCAGATACAAAGATAGCCAGGGAAATGATTGAATCCTTATCAGTCAACAGGAGTGCTGATTTACCATTAATTTATCACATACTTAGGATCCAAGGACTTGGCAGCACAAGAAAACAGTGGTTAATCACCAGCCATTAATATAGCAATCAACCAATAGGAAGGCACCACATAAATATGACACATAGAATAGCCCAAAATACATATTTTGGTAGAGAGAAGTTCCATGGGGATGGGCTCCAGTATGCGGTCCCAGTAATCGACCTGATTACTGGTCCCAGTAATTGACCAGATTGGATCGTGCAACATTATCCTGGGGCATGTATTTTTGTCTTCATTAATGAAAGATAACCAGATGATTAAAATAAGACAGCAAAAAGTTTTCCATACCCTTTCGCTGGCATCCAATACTCCTCTGGATACTTATTAGCAGATATCCTAATCCTACCTGACTTATAGATCATGCACATTATCTCTACTTAGATGGAAAAATCTTGTACAAGTTAGGACCACCCTCTCTTAAAAGAATGAAATACTTTGAGAAATATTTAAAAAGCCAGAAAATTATATATCAGTGGATGATAAAAGAAGAAACACCTCTTAAAGATAGAAAGCAACTCCCTGCCCCAGCAGATATTTGGAACCCATTAAGAAAGACTGGTCCAACCTATCTACAAGACAAAAGGCTTCCAGCTCCGGGGTAATGAGATCAAGACATGGTCCTTCAGAACATAATAGGACTGTTTAGCAGAAGACACAGAGCTCACTGCATTGCATAATCTTCTAGGGACATTTCATCACCCAGCAAATTTCAACCAAGCCTGGAAACTCAGACAAAAACATGACAACAACCAATAGAATATATATTCTTGCACAGGAACAGGATGTTCAAGTTCAAAGCCCAAGAAAAGGTATTGAAAACTCCCAATCTCAAATCCATGTGGTCAGTGTTAGATATGTGCATACTAACCTGTGATTGGCTGAACCGTGGAAGTGGGAAAAGCAAATGTCTGTCAATGGCTGAATGGCTTTAAAAGGGGCTGCCGTGGCTAGAGTTAGTCGGTCCTGCACAGAAGCAAATAAACAGTGTTACTGATCCAAACATCCTGCGTCTTCACCCCACCCACAATCTAACAGTCAGCTGCTCAGAACCATGTGTTTGATGGTTCTGCTTCACCATTAAACCATCTCTCCAATCAGCCTCCAAGTTTCCAGTGCCTTTCTCCTAGCTTGGAACTGAACCAGATGGATGGATATTTCTTCTGACAGTCTTTTTAAGAAAACTATGCTATGATAAACTGAGCCAAGCAACACCCAGAAAACACCAGAAACACACACACACAGAGGGAGAGGAAGAGGGAGGGTGGGAGGGAGGGAGAGAGAGAGAGAGAACCCAGTTTCTCTCTCTCTCTCTCTCTCTCTCTCCAACACATAGCATGGAAGGCTTTTATGCCATTGATTCTCTTAAGGATTATTTATGGATTTTGTACATGCATGTGCAAGTTTGAATACAATCAGATCATACCTTGTTTAAACATGAAGTAATGAGTTACTGATTAGTGGGAAGGAATGATCAGGCAGAAGGTTGACTCTTCAGGTTGCACGCATTCAGTGGGGTCAGGACTGGGACACCTAACAATGGAAATAATACTCTAACTAGAAAGTACTACAGATGGATTGGTTTTTGCCAACTAGATTAATACAGCATAGCTAGATGGAGCAATGCTTTGGCTCAGCTTTCTATGATCTTATATTATGCTTGAAAATCAAAAGATTTTTCATTCTGAATAGTTGATGAAAAGTAAATATAATTCATACAATATATCCCTTAAAGAGGAAAAAGAAGAAACCTTATCACAGCAATTAAACAAACATTCCCCTTAGTTTGACCTTTTGATAGATGAGCTGGGCTACAGTATTATGATGAAATGGCAATAATGTTTGATTTTCTTCTCCCTTGTTTTTATTGGATAGGCCTGAAAGATTATCAATATTTTCCTCACTTTTGCTCTGCACTTGGATGCTGTCAAGACTTGCTCATTTTTGGGAGGACTGTTTTTCTAATTGCAATAGTCTTTCCACAGTTAACTGCAGGTGTGATTGTCATGGATAGGTAATAGATCCATGGGGCATGAGAAAGGAATTACAGTTTTAAAAGTCTGGAAGTGAATAACTCATATCTAATTTGCACAGTAGCAGTGACATGATATCAGTATTTCAATATCTAAAGGTTGCCATAGAGAAGACTAGATCAACCTATTCTCCAAAGCATCTGAAAGCAAGACTAGAATCAATAGATGAAAACTAATCAAGGAGAGAAGCAACTTAGAACCAAGGAGAAATTTCCTGACAGAACAATTAATCTGTGGAACAACTTGCCTCCAGAAGTTGTGAGATAGGATAACCTTTGTTTGAAATGGTATAGGGTTTCCTGCTTGAACAGGAGGTTGGACTAGAAGACCTCCAAGGTCCCTTCCAACTGTGTTATCATTACACAAAAATACACTTGGCACTTACAGCACATATATGGCCACTTGTACCACACTGAAGTCACATCATTTTTTAATGATGGCTGTAACCTGGCATTTACCTCCAGTTTTCAGCAAAACTGGTCCATAGCAAAACATTGGTTCAGTTAACAACCATGTTGGTCACTTTATTACCATGGCATTCACTTGAAAAAAAAAAAGGTCGTACAATCAGGATGGTCATGTAAGTGATCCATTTACTAAGTCACAACTTTCAGCCTTAATGGACCAGATTGCATTATAGTCATAAAGAATATCTGCAATCAGTCGGTTCTGAATGCTACTCGTGGCTTGGTTACTTAATCCCTTATTAGCTTCATCCTGATGATTGACAGCTCAGGGTATAAGTTGACTTTATTAAGAGAGGCTAGCTGCATTCCTGCAACATAGCTGATTAAATTTTTGATGCTCCCAAGGAAACAACAGACAATTTAAGAAACAGGAAGCAATCCTGGTTTTATTGAAAACAGCCATATTATTATTTTTTGTTATAAAAGCTATCCTGCTGTTATTGCCAACTTTAAGATGAAAAAACTTGAACAAAATAATGAGAAATATGTGGAGACTGATCAGATGTAGCCATCATGGTTAGGTTGTAAGAAGTCTTAGTTCCAGCCAAATATAGTTCCATGTAGAGGGTAGGAAAAATAACAAGAGAAATATGATATAGAGAAGTTTCATTCTGCTGGGCTGTTAAAATGATACATGGGAATAATTTTGGGAGACAGGAGGAAGAGCCATAAACTAGTCAATGATCAGATAAGAGACATCTGAGCCTGCAGAAGGAATGGAGACATGGCAAATGTTCCAGAGCTCCCACTTTACTGTTTCTGAGACAGTAAAGTGCTTTAGTAGATGTACTTGCAAACTTGCAAGTTTCTGTTAATGCAACCTTAAATTAAAGATAGAATTAATATTCCAGAGTGTGCTTCTTGCCTGGACTACTTTGCAGAGCTTATAGCTGCACACTCTTTTGCAGACACTTATTCTGATATGAAAGTTCAGACTTGAATAATGTGACCATATAGAGAAAGGTGTAATTAATGCTGAGTATTTTTAGGTTATTTGTGGCAATGAACCTAGCCTGAAGGACCTGTCGGTCTTACGAGATGGACAAGATGAAAAAATCAACTCCAAGGGGAGATTAAAACTACCATTATTGAGATTGGTTATTATCAGGGGTGGGATGCCACCGGTTCTGCCCAGTTCTAAAGAACGGGTAGCTCTGAAGAGCATCAGACACCGAACTGGTTCTGTGTTTGCTGCTCTTTGGCCCACCCACCCACCTGGGCTCTTACCTGTCCTTTATTTCCTGCTTTTTCAACCTCAGCTGCTTTGCACGCCACAGCTGAGGTTGAAAAAGCAGGAAAAAAGAGGCTTTTCAAATGCTGCACAGCACTTTTCAGCTATCCGGGCGACACAGCTTAAGGTTTTTTTTACACGCGCATGCAGCATGCATCAGGTGCAAACTGTAGTCACTGAACCGGTAGTAACACCGCTGAATCCCACCCTGGTTATTATAGCATAATCTTGGAAGTCTGATCTCCCGAATCTCCTCCTCTTAGCTTAATGTATTAGGGAAGTGGCTGAGCTGCTCTTAAACATTATCTTGTTACCCTGGGTTTAAAAAATGCTTTATGCTCTTTTTCTTGGGTTCCTGTCTATACCACTAAAGTCATCTTCCTCGCTTTCTACAATTATCTATATAACCAGGTTCATTCAAAGCACTCCATTTGTTACTGAATTAACCCATTTCTTGGTTTCACATAAACGAATCTTAACCTAAAGTAAAGACAAATGTTAGGGATTCACCAAATCTAACTAAAGTTAGAATGAAGCAATCTTGGTAGATATTAAATGTGCTGCATGAACATGGGGGGCCTGCTAGGTTTTTCAGTAACAATTAAATAGATTAAATAATTGCAGCCACTGCATTTAGGGTGATAAGAAAAAAAATATGTCTGTGGAGTTTGACCTGAGATTCAGGCACAGATGAGACAGCCTTCAAAGGCATAATATATGTGTTGGGTTCAGCACAATGAATTATTCAGTGTTGCAGTGATTTTTTTTTTCTTCTTCTCACTTTCCAAAGAGCTCAGAATGACATCAGCTGAGGCTTCCCTTCAGAGATGCTGTAAAATTGCAAGACTGTGTCTTTCTCAAGGGAACCCAAAGGATTATGTATGAAATGCTTAACATTGTTATTGAATTAACCCATTTTCTAGGCTCAGGCAATATGTTGAATCACAAACTGACCAAATTGGTTGGATGCTATATTAAGGAAAAGGAAAGGAAAAAAAGAAACAATGTTTTGCACAGGTTAAGAGTACAATATAAATCCAGTCGGTAAGTTTCACCACGCTACCAAGTGCTGAATCCTGATCTCCCCTATCACTATGATTAGGTGGATTTCCAGACCAACAACTTTGCCAACTGTCTATTCTTCTGTCAAGCAAAGGCAATGGGGAAGCCAGTTTCACTCAACAATTGTGTTACTAACTTAACAACTTCAGTGACTCACTTAACAACCATGATAAGAAAGTTCATAAAATAGGACAAAACTCACTTAACAAATGTCTTAGCAACAGGACTCTTGAGCTCAATTGTGGCCATAAGTTGACGTCTACCTATTGAAAATGTATTACCTATAGTATAAAAGCATCAGAGATTGATCTGGGTTTTTTTTTTTCTATTTGAGGAACTACTCCTTGCTTTCCTTCCCTTGCAATCTTCCTCTGTGTATAGTAGCTTGGGTAAAGACCAACTGGATGAAATAAACTTTCATGGACTGATTCTTTTTCATCCATCTAGGAGAAACAGAAAAGTTTCCTTCTTGCTGTTTCCCAGCAGACGAGTCAGTATGCAGAGCACCAGCTTATTTGTCCCCCATATGCCAAATCTTGAAGGTTCAAATTGAGATTACCAACCCAAACAATGGACCATACTTCTAGGGAAAGTTTTCTTGACAAAGAGAGATCAGTTCTGCTCAGATGTTTCACATTGTGTTTCTGTGAGACTTATTCAGAATGACCTAGAAGGGAGGTTGCTTTGCAATAGATATACTCCGTATTGGAGAAGATCATTCAGGATTGGGAGACTATGGTTTTCTTTAATGGAAGAATGTCCTGTACTGATCAAGCAAACTGATCAAACCGATCAGGCAGGCCAGTCAGAATATGTGAGTATTGTCCCCAATGGGGTCTCTGCCAAAGACATCCAACCATCAAACAAATCTGCAGCATTGTGACCCTGTAAGATTATATATCAAGAGGCTGTGAAATTTCACGCTCCTTAGGTTGTCCAGAGATTCATCTCAAATCAAAACTAGACTAACTCATTGCATAGAATCTTTCAATACTAGAATTCTGTATTTTATTTTTACCCAATCTATATATTCAATGGAAATACCTAAGTATAATTGTTTATTATTTTACTTGTCTTGAAAGTAGAAAAAAATATAGCTGATTAACAATGTGCAATCAAGTCAATGTTGACTCATAGTGATCATATAGAAAGGCCTTTTCCAGGATGATCAGTCTGTAGCCTGATCAACAATGAATCCATTGCAATTGATTCCATCCACCTTGCTTCTGGCCATATCCCCTTGTCTTTTCTTTTATCTTTCCCTGCATTATGGGCTTCTCAAGGGAGATAAAATACATTTCACATTAAAAGGAGAAATACAGAAACAGAATCTTCACAGTGACGCTTTCCCTTGTGCACTGTTTTTTAAACGAAGGGATGAAGGCATTCAATAACATTCTTGGCTCATCTTCTCCTAGATTATTTTATCACATGCTGAATAGTACTAGCACTTAGACTTATACACCACCCCAAAGTGCTTTACAGAACTGCCTGGGCAGTTCACAATGTCAGCATATTTATTTATTTATTTGTTAGTTTGTTTGTTTGTTAATCGCTTACAAGATAATAGGTATAAGTATAAAAATGAGTAAGAATACAGGAAATTGGTATGAATAAATGGGAACAATAGGAAAGGGATGGTGGGCATGATGGTGCACTTATGCACGTCCCTTACAGACCTCTTAGGAACGGGGTGAGGTCAATAGTGGTTACTTTGAGGTTAAAGGAGTGGGGGTTAGAGGATGTAACAAAAGAGTCAGGTAGTGCATTCTAGGCATTGACCACTCTGTTGCTGAAGTCGTACTTTCTGCAATTGAGTTTGAAGCAGTTTACATTGAGCTAGTATCAGTTGTATGCTCTTGTATTGTTGTGGTTGAAGCTGATGTAGTCATTGACTGGTAGGACATTGTAGCATATGATTTTGTGTGCTAAGCTTAAGTCTAACCATAGGCGGCATAGTTCAAGGCTGTCCAAGCCCAAAATCTCAAGCCTGGTGATATAGGGTATTCTGTTGTGAACAGAGGAGTGTAGTACTCTTCTCATGAAATACTTCTGGACTCACTCCCAATAATGCCCCCAACAATCTGGATCCTCATTTGACTGACCTCAGAAAGATAGAAAGCTGAACCAACGTTGAGCCAGTCAGGATCAAACCCCAGGCTATGGACAAAGTTTGCCTTCAATACTGCTCTAACCACTGTGCCATTTGCACTCAAGTTTAACTCAACCTTAATCATGTCAGGCAAGACATCCCAATAAATTAGACCAATAACTCAACCTTGACTACTCTATGATATATGGGTTTCAATTCCCAGAATGCCCCAGCTGGCAAACTGGCTGGGGAGTTTAGGAAGCTGAAACCTGTATAGCTTAAAATTTCTAAGGTTGAGAAACACTGCTTTAAAG
Source organism: Pseudonaja textilis (assembly GCF_049901715.1). Taxonomy (NCBI): domain Eukaryota; kingdom Metazoa; phylum Chordata; class Lepidosauria; order Squamata; family Elapidae; genus Pseudonaja; species Pseudonaja textilis. Next base: position 13,597,400 of record NC_142008.1, read on the forward strand.
AAATGCACCAATATGGATAATCCTGCTTCTAAGATATCTTTTTTGAAAGTCCAATTAATGTCCTATAGTTCTGCACTGCAGATTTTTAACAGCACAGTCAGAACATCCATCAGTCAATTGCAATAGAAACTTGGTGAACAGAGCAGTGCATTAAATGCATAACTTATGGAACTTAAGACTCTTGCCAAGAAAATTGGCTGAGAGCTGCTGAATAAATAGAATAGCTCCTTTACAATAGAGCTGCTTCATTCCAAGAAAAAAAAAATACAGATACATGGACTTTTAAGGATGAAAAATAACCAAATGCAACAACTAAAATCAAGTTTAATTTTTCAGATACCCAATACTGATAAGTAAAATTTCCAGAAATATTTATCAAGGAGTATGAATAAATGACAAAAGAGTATATAAAATGGGAAGATAGTAGATAAAGCACCATAATTATTTTGCGATGTGCTAAAAGTCCATGCCTAATTTTATTAAGGGAAGTATATTTTTATAATTGAAAATTGAAGGATAAATCAGAAATTCTAAAAGAGGTAAACAACAATAAAAAATATTGACAATATGACATTTTGTCTCAATGGCCAACGTGCATATGTATTCATTCAAAAATCCATTTTTGTTCACTTTCTGCCTTAAAAACAATTAATGTGAAAAAATCTGTATAAATCATTTTAAGTAATATTTTGAATGTATGTTCTTTTTACAACACATATTATATTGTCCAAATGGGTTTTCTTACACTATATGAATCATGAATTGTAATTGATGGACGTGACCTTGAAATTCTCTACAGATAATCCTCGACTTATGGCCACAATTGAGCCCAAGATTTCTGTTGCTAAGACATTTGTTAAGTGAGTTTTATCCCATTTTATGACCTTTCTTGCCATAATTGTTAAGTGAATCACTGCAGTAACACAATGATTAAGTGAATCTGTCTTCCCCATTGAATTTGCTTGACAGAAGATTGCAAAAGATGACTACATGACCCCAGGACACTGCAACTGTCATAAATGTGATCATGTGACCATGGGGGGGGGGTGACGCAATGGTCATAAGAGTGAAAAACAGCCATAATTCACTTTTTCACTACTTTTGTAACTTCAAACGGTTACTAAACTAACTGCTGTTAAGTCAAGAACTACCTTGAGTCTGGATTCTGACAAGTTCAAGACTGTGTTTTGGTACATCTTTAGATCTGAGTCATGAATTGGAAGACTGTTAGGCTAGTTAGACAGAGCAGCTTTCTTAATCTTCCAATTCATGACTCAGATCTAAAGATGTACCAAAACATGTCCAGATTTATCATATGGAATCTACTATGTTAGTTAGACAGAGCAATTTTCTTAGATTCCATATGATAAATCTGGACAGATAGTATCTTTAATAATCAAAGGAATCGTCAAAAAGGAGCAAAGATGGATAAGCCTATCCACATGAAGATTGTATGCTAGTATGAAAGCTAGTTTGAACATATTTCTGTGATCAATAATGTCAACAATGTTCATTTACAACATGGTGCAGTGAATGGAAATAATAATGAAAGTAATATCCCCATTCCCCCTCATCTATTGATTTGAAATTATACAATTCCTTGGCACTTTTAAGCATGGTAATCCATTGCAGTGAAATATTGGTTCATGCTACCTCCTCACTTTTGTCTGTTTTAGCAGATCCTTCAAGTGGAATGGTGACCTGTTGACTTCACTCTTTATGAAGCAGGGAGAGAAAGTGGGTATTAGCAAATTTGCCCTTATTTTGAGTGGTGGGAATGACTGGTTCCCTCTCTCGTTTTAAGGCAGACTGGGAATGGTCTTGACTGTTATTGTATTGTGCTCTTTGTTCTCTCCCCCAATATGTTGAAGACATGAGAAGAAATGCATATGACTTGCAAATCTTTCTGAGGGTTTGGTGGCATGAAAATGATGATGATGTAGAAGGGACACATGCCAAAGTCCAAAGATAAAAGCTCAGGAAAGAAACTGTAGATCAGTCGATATATGGAAACTTTTACTAAGCACATTTTAAATGTTGATACAGTATTTATTATTGCCATGCATTTTGGAATCTCAGATTGTCTAGAGAATACTCATATGGAAAAGTCTCATCTAAGCGTTGTGATTAAAATTCACTCAGACATTCCTCCATTATCAAGTGATCCAGGTTGGCTGTGTAATACTCATTCATTTCAGTAAGACTAAACTTATGTATCAACTCTCTTAGCCCTCAGATTTTCCCCTGTCTGTCTTTCTGTTTGTCTCTCTCCCCCCCCCCCAATGTATGTGTATGTGTGTTTGCATATATGAAAAGGCTGGGGAAAAGTCTTTAAGTAAACTGTTCAGAATTAATTGATTGTGGCACTGTACAATTTTTATACAATAAATAAGGACTATTTTACTTTTAAGTCGCAATGCTGTAGATACTAAATTGGAACCACATCTGAGTACATTGTCATTACGTACACAACCAACCAACAACTCTACCTCTTGCAGTTTCCTGTTATATTTTTTTACAATTCTGATTTAGTTAATGTTCCGCATGCGTTCTTTTATCAGTCCTATTCACTAATTCCAGCAAAAAATGATTTCTAATTTCAAATTCTGCAGTTGCCTTGTTCATGCAGTCTCTCTCTCTCTCTCTCTCTCCTTTTGTAGCTTACTTCCTTTTAAAAATGCTGCCCTGTAAGAGTAGGTTCTGAGACTGGCCTTGATTATGCAAAAACTAAAATATTCAATTACTACAGCAATAAAACGGTAATAAAATATGATCATGTAACAAAACTTTGAAAGGTACTTTGCTATGACAAACATTTATGCAAAGCACTCTTTGAAACACCGTCAGTAACCAAAGCAAATAGCAAAGTTACTTGATATTACATAACTCTGATGTCTCATCTGATCATTCCAGTAGGCTATATGTACTTATGCATATCTACAGTTACTTCACAAAACAATTTCAAAAGGGTGTTCCCCAAGGATAGTACCCTTCAAAACTTTGCTCTGAAATTAGATCTATTTTGAAGCAGCAGAAATACTAATCTACAGCTGCTTTGAATAGACCAACAAAGAGAATGACTGATCAGCCAGAAGATTCAGGGGACCAGAACATATAATATTTAAGAGATAACAAACATTATTACAAATATAAGTAAAAGGTAAAGGTCCCCTCGCATATACATGCTAGTTGTTTCTGGCTCTAGGGCGCAGTGCTCATCTCCGTTACAAAGCCAAAGAGCCAGCACTATCCGAAGACGTCTCTGTGGTCATGTGGCCGGCATGACTAAATGCCGAAGGTGCACAGAGTGCTATTACCTTCCTACCAAAGTGGTCCTATTTTTCTACTTGCATTTTTACACACTTTCAAACTGCTAGGTTGGCAGAAGCTGGGAGAAGTAACACAAGCTCACTCCATTACACAGCACTAGGGATATGAACCATCAAACTGCCAACCTTTCTGATTGACAAGCTTAGCGTCTTAGCTACTGAGCCATCATGTCCCACACAAATATAGTACATTCATTAGAATAGGATCATGTCCTCAACCACACATTGATGATACAAGACTTGAGATGTCTTCCTTATGCAATGGATTATGTATTAGTTTTCATGAGAGGCTGAAGTCTTGCTACAACTAATATAGAATCAAATGCACACATCATTATAAAAATGAAGGTTTTCTTAACACAGAAGCTGTGCCTGTTCTGATGGAATAGTACTGATTATTGCCATTCATTCACTGAATTTTACTTTCTGAGGGAGGCTGTATACTTGTATGAGATGGATATTCAGGATTCTGCATGTTCACAGTGAACTTAAGTAAAATTTGTTTCTTGATAGGTCTCCTAAACCCCAGCATTCTTGGCCTTTTCTCTTAAGATTTTGTTCTTTGCTTAATCCTGAATTGATGGCACTGAAGCTCTGTCTGAAAAGACTTTTTGAGATTTGTTGAAATCAGTAAGCATTCAAGATGAGAACCCACAGTGGTTTTACGTCAGGGCACTAAAATTGCTTCCATATTATTTTCCATCCATTTTTGTTCTTCCCTGCATCCAAATATTTGGTTTCTGTTTGTTTTAAACTGCAGCTGCTGTGACTTAAGAAGAACCCTTCATGGTGATATGAAATGACAATTTCAATACCCCTGAACCATTTATCCTTTTGTATGCTACTTTGCTGATTGTAATGTCAATAGAAAAAGCATTTGAAATAACAACATGATGGCTGGAAAAACAGAGCTAGCAAACATGATTAGAAAGGGCCATTTCCTTCAGCTGGCTTTTACAAGCAAATGTTAAATCTCAATTACAGTTGGAAAAGAAACCACAGAGAATGGAAAGAGATGGCTAATGTGAGCCCCTGGTTATTGTTCCATGCTAACTGTATTTTCTTGTAAGAACAGTCCAGATTGAGAACTTGAAAAAAGACACACTTGGAGAGTCCTAAGAGATTTAGGGAAGGAGGATGGATATGAGCTGAAACTCTCAACTCAGATCAAACCTTGACTTAGGTATTCACTATTACTTTTTTATTTTTATTTTTTATTTTATTCAAAAAATTAAAATACAAAATCCAAAAGAAGCAAAATTAAGAAAGACAAAACAAAACTAGAGAGGAACATTAAAATGTGAATTAAAAAGAATAAAGACCAAAAACACAGAATATTATTGTAGTTGCAATAGACTTGTCAGTGTTCAATTACAGGGAATATTATGTATTTTGGGGGTTTTGTGCTTTTTAATTAATGTTAATGTTAATGTTTTTGTCTAGGGATTCACTATTACTTATTTAAAAATGTTCTCATATGTTTTGAACTTGAAACTTTGAAGCCCCCAAATAAAAGGCAGAGTTGGACAAGGGGGATTCTGAGAATTGCGATCCCAATATACTCATATTAATGTAGAAAATGCTGTTCCATCTTATGAAGTCTAGAGACAATTTGAGTTGGCAACCAGGCATAGGATACTACATCAGTTAGTGCACTAAAAGAACACTCATAAAATGTTTAATATGCATTTACAGCAAATGCACTTATAAAAAATAAGAGATTAACATTATGAAACACATACTGTCAATATTGTTTTTCAAATTCCTGGTTTAAAAGAAGTATTCTATATTCCAAGGCACCTCATTTATAATCAATTTATTTGTCAAAAGGTTCTTATATAGTCTAGTCCAAACATACATGAAACCAATTTCCTATGAAATCCAAATTTTATTCTCTTGGGATAGGTAGAATAATTGAAATAATTGCATAGAATAGAACAGAATTCTTTATTGGCCAAGTGTGATTGGACACACAAGGAATTTGTCTTGGTGCAAATGCTATCAGTGTACATAAAAGAAAAGATACATTTCAAGAGTCAAGAATCATAAGGTACAACACTTAATAATAGTCATAGGGTACAATAAGCAATCAAATCATATTAGCAAACAGTCAATATAAATTGTAAGGATACAAGCGACAAAGTTACAGTCATACAGTCACAAGTGGGAGGGGATGGGTGATAAGGAGTGATGAGAAGATTAATAGTAATAGTAGTGCACACTTTGTAAATAGTTGAACAGTGTTGAGGGAATTACTCATTTAACAGAGCGATGGCTTTCGGGAAAAAACTGTCCTTGTGTCTAGTTGTTCTGGTGTGCCAGTGCTCTATAGCGTCGTTTTGAGGGAAGGAGTTGAAAAAGTTTATGTCTGGGATGTGAGGGGTCTGTAAATATTTTCACAGCCCTCTTTTTAACTCGTGCAATATAGAGGTCCTCGATTGAAGGCAGGTTGGTGGTAATTGTTTTTTCCCAATAAAACTATATTAGAATTCAAAGTAGTGGGGAAAACCCTCACCAGATGGATTGTGGGCTCCCATGAATTAAATGAAATCTAAAGGTAATATGTTCAGTCTCCAAATACAATAAAAATGTGATATTATTTCTAATGTTTCTCCTCTGTCTTAAAAGCAGTTTTGGAAAGATCCTAAGTAGCATTGTCATATAGAATTTAATGAAAGTGCTCAGTTAGACATTTATCCAATATGTTGTTGTTCAGTCACTAAGTTGTGTCTGATTCTTTGTGACCCATGGACCAAATCTATATGTATAAAAGTGAAATACTACTCATGCATCATCACAAAATCTCCAGAACCGTAAAGCCTACAAACTTGAAATTTGGAATGTATGTTCCTCTTAGCTTCTAGGTGCTCACTAAGAAAGGATTTTTCAAAATGACCATCAGAGCATTAGTATTTCATATATTATTATTAACACGCTCTGATGCTAAGGAGTTCTAATTCCCACCCCCCCACACCTGCAAAACAGAAGCAGAGGAGAGGAGTTTTAGTTTCACAGCCGCAAGCAGCTTTACTACAGAACAGTTGAGCTAAGCCACACCCAGGCTCCTTGCTGTCTCCTTGCTCACAAAGCAAATACTGCTTCAGTTTCCAAACAGCCCTCAAATCTCTCACACATTGACAGGACGCTAGCCAGGTGAATACCAATGGATGCTGGTAAGCAGAGACAGAATTTTTCTCCTTATTTTCCTCCCCAAAAACTAAGTTGGATCACATAATTTCATAGGAAAGCTAACGTAGCATAAAGTAAAAATAAGAGAATGGATAGATGGAGACAGACAGACAGACCGTATATACTCACACATATATTCTGTACTCTATTTATAGTTTTTCCTAAGTACATTTTCTAGTCATCTCCTTCTGCTCCATCACATTCAGAATTGGCAGATAACTAATCATTTTAGGCAAAAGTGTTTTCTAAGACTTGTTCAATGTTCAAAAGCATAATGAAAACTCCTCATAACACATGGACAAACTCAACCACAGTTTCACCTGGGAATCTATGTATATCCTAGACTTTTCTGGCTCTGCAGATTGGTGGCAGTGATAGTGGAGGGGGAGATGGGATGGTTTCATATGTACGTGCGTGCTGCTTGCACAAATGCAGTTTGTGTGCTTGCTCACTGCTTGTACAACCCAGTTCCTAATGGGCTATAGCTCAATAGTGGGACATGAACTGGGGGTTGGGGACCCCTGTCTTAGACCAAACCAAATCCAAAAATGCGAGGGAAATCCAGGAAGCTTGGCATTCTGACAAATCAGCCATCAATAGAAACATAGAGAGAAACTACATTTACACACCATTCCAAAGAGACACTAAATATTGATGGGGAGACCATCAGGTGATTTTGTCATATTTGAACAACAAGATCCTAGTGCTTTATTGCTGAAGACTAAACACAAGAATTTTCTTAGGCTGACAGTTTGTATCTGAGTAAGACTAGATACGGTTCAATGGCATTCAGGAAGGGCAGAGGGCAGACTTCAGCCTTCTTCCCTTGGCTCAGCCAATTTCTCTCCAGCAGTTTGTTTCAATATTGTCATCAAAGGGGTAGGGAGATTGCTGGGTGTTATATTTGAGATTTTAATTCTGTAGGCTGCTTGGAATAACCAGGAATGAGTTGGATGCAGTGGTGGGATTCAAAATTTTTTACTACCAGCTCTGTGGGTGTGGCTTAATGGGTGTGGCAGGGGAAGGATACTGTAAAATCTCCATTCCCTCCCCACTCCTGGGGGAAGGTTACTGCAAAATGACCATTCCCTCCCCACCCCACTAACCTGCTTTCTAGCTCCTGTGCAGGGCAACCAAAGAAGACCCAGCCAATCAGCTGGGATTCGAGCGGCAGAGAATAAATGGGGGCAGGCCCAGTCAGAGGTGGCATTTTCCAGTTCTCTGGACTACTCAAAATTTCCATTACTGGTTCTCCAGAACTGGTCAGAACCTGCTGAATACCACCTCTGGTTGGATGGCCATATACATTCCTTTAAGAGCTGTGATGACACAGTAATTAGAAGGTAGTACTGCAGGGCTAACTTCCTGCTCACTCCAGGAGTTCAATTCTGAATGGTTCAAAGTTGGCTCAGCCTTCCATCCTTCTAGGTAGATAAAATGAGAACCCAGATTTTTGGGGGCAATACGCTGACTCTGTAAACTGCTTAGAGAGGGCTGTAAAGCACTGTGAAGAGTATATCCTCTTCCCAATATAGTCTATCTTGTATCAGATTGTTCACCTACTCTCAAGGGAAAGTCCAGAGAGAAAAGGGACTGTGAGGGAAGTTGAAAGGATGGGAAGAGAAATCAGTTTGTTAACCTTCCTTCTGCTCATTGTTCCTAGAATTCAAGCCTATAATTCCTGTTACAAATTCACACAATTCAAAATAAATTTTCAAAGGATCCCACTTTAAGAGTATATTCCTCAGAATGACTCTCAAATAAAGAGGTATGGATATTAGTCCTTGTCCATCTACAAGTGCAACAATTTTTTTTATTTGCTTGAAAGAAATTGATTAACTTTCTTAATGGTGGAAAATAAGAGTTGATTTTCAAAATTACACATTATTACCAAGGGATGTGAGGAACATTGAAAAGATTCACAGCTACGTGTTAAGATATGTAGTAGCTGGACCATTGCGGTTGTGCCATGAGCCAGAACACATAGTTATAGATGATTGGTTGAAGAGTGCTGGCACCTACCTGAGGCAATGTGGTATGTGATTGGTTGCTGTGGGTGTGAAGGAGAAATTTCCCTGTTTTCTCCCATGTTTCTTCTATGTGCCCTGTGATTTACCTCATGATGTTCCTGTTTGCTTGGCCACCTTGTTTGGTGTGTGTGTTGTTGTTGTAGCTGTTGTTGTTATTGTTTAGTCAGTAAGTAGTCTCTTACTTTCTGTGACTCCTGTTGGGTATATGGATACACCAACTAGGTTTGGGTGAATAAATATATGAACCTAGGTTTAAGTGTTTGTAGCTTTAAGCACCAAACTGCAATGTAATTAGATAATTAAGGGTGCGGTTGCAAGCAGCAATATAGGGCAGTGAGAGTAACGTAACACTTCCTGGTTTTCTGGTCTGGTCTGCCTGGTCTCTCTGCTATCTGCCTGCCTGCTGTTTACTCCTGTATGAGACGTCTGCTTGTTGGCTACTGTGTTGGATACCATTTCTACTGAACACAAGGACTGTTTACTTGGTGAGCTGATATCCTGCGAATACTCAGCGTTGTCTTCGAGAGAAAGGTATCGGAAGGAGCAGATAAAGACATTTTACTGACTAGTTTAATGGACTAGGTTACTGGATGGATATATTGGATAATGACATATGGACTGAATGACACTGCTTAAACTCTGTGTGAATTAAATAACTATTTAAAACTGCAAACAGTGTTTTTGTCTCCAGTGTGTGTATACTCTTGGGCCCAGCCTCTCTCTCATTTGGCTGCCTGGCTTGACTGCTGCTGTGCACTCTGCTTGGGGGTTTGTCCCCAAACACTAACATTGGTTATGGGCCCAGTGAGCACAGTCTAACTAACCAGGTTATAGCAGTGAGAGTTTGGTCTGAGTTGCACATTACTGTAAAGACAAACTGTTTGTTAAATAGTTATATATCTGAAGAGCAATGGCACAAGTAAATTTGCCAAGTCTGTACATGATATCCAGACTCGATGGAACAAACTATGTTTCATGGTCAATGAAATGTAGTTTACTTCTACGAAGAGAAGGTTTGTGGGACATAATAACAAACCCACCAGATGTATCTAACTTAGATCCTAATGATGAAGAGGATGATAAACTGATACAAGACTATGAACGAAAGAATGAGCAGGCTTTATGCATCATAGGACTGTCTCTCTCTGACCAGCAACTGATTCATATCCGTGGAGAGGAAAATGCTGCAAACTGCTGGGAGAATCTCAAGAAGATTTATGTTCGAGACAGTGTAGGAGCTCATATCAATCTTACACGGAAGCTGTTTAGAACACATCTTGAGAAGAATGGAGACATGTTAACTCATTTAAACTGTATAAAAAGCATTTTTCAGGAATTACAAGAAAAAGAGCTTATATTTAATGAGTTGCAACAAGTATACATCATGCTGTCTTCATTGAATCGAAGCTATGATGATTTTGTGACTGCTTTAGAGGTATTGCCAAAAGACAGTTTATCAGTAACTGAGATTACCGGCAGGCTATTAGAAGAAGCCAGAAGAAGGTTTGAACGTGACCAGCTGAGAGAAGATAAGCCTAATAAAGAAGAGAAATTATCTTCAAAGCTTGAAAGAAACCAATTTAGTAAAGTAAAGCACCCGGAAGAAGAGAAGTTATCTTCGACGGCATACACAATTAAAACATGTTTTAATTGTGGAGGCAGAGGACATTTGGCAAGATTCTGCAGAAAAGGAAAAAGCCAGAATGTAAAGAAGCCAAAGAAATCCTTTGAACTAGCCACGTTTAGCAACTGTGATGTGAAGAATGATTTATGGGTGGTGGACAGTGGTGCATCCCACTGCATCACGAGAGATAAGACAAAATTTATAAAAATGTCTACAAGCTCTCAACATATATCACTCGCGAATGGCTGGCACCTCAAGGCCAAGGGTGAAGGTATTGCATATTGTCCATGTTTAAACCAGAATATAAAAATGTTGTATGTACCACAGTTAAAGATGAACTTGCTTTCTGTGAGGGTATTAGATAAACTAGGTTATGTAGTTACATTTAAGAATAATAAGTGCATACTTGAAAGAGATAACAAAAGGGTAACTGCAGCTTTAAATGGAGCATTGTATGTCTTACATGATAGTAAGAAAGGGGAGGCACAGACTGTATTTAATAATATAAAGCCTCATAATGAATGTATCCATTTATTGCATAGGCGTTTGGGGCATGTAAATTTTAAAATGCTAAAACGCACAGTAGAGTTATCTGAAGGAATAAGGTTAAAACCCTGTGATAAATATTTGCGTTGTAATGTCTGCTGTGAAGATAAGAGTAAAATATTGCCTGCAAATAGGCTAAATGGTTTCAAAACTAAAGAACCTTTAGAAGTAGTATTTGCAGACATTATAGGTCCAAAGAAACCCAGTATGGGGGTGCTCGATATATACTGAGCATTATGGACCATTACTCTAGATATGGGTTTGCTACCTAATGAAAAGCAAAACTGAAACATATCAACATTTCTTCAACTGGTTAAAGTTTGCAGAAAGAAAGACTAAACGGCAACTGATAACCCTGGTGACAGATAATGGTACGGAATTTGTTAACAGCAAATTCCAGAATAGATTAAAGGTAGCTGGAATAGAGCACAAGAAATCTGCACCATACAGACCACAACACAACGCATTTATTGAGAGAAGAGGCCAAACACTACAGGCAATGGTTAGAACAATGTTAACTGATTCTGGATTACCTGATTCTTTGTGGGGGGGAGGCCACAATGTGTGCTAATAACATATTGAACAACGTTGTTAACTCAACTACTGGTGAAATGCCATTCACCATGTGGCATGGCAGGAAGCCTGATCTGAGTTACCTGCACACATTTGGTGCACCAGCATGGGTGCATATCCCTACACAACTCAGGCGTAAAGGGCAACACAGAGCTAAACAATTTTTCTTTGTTGGTTACCAAGCTAACCATAGGGCATATAGATTTTGGGAGAAAGGCACATCTAAGGTGTTATGTAGTGCCAATGCCCAATTTCTAGAGCACGTAGGATGGGATAAGTTAGAACAGGATAACAATAAAGAAGTGATTATTGAATCCTATAGAAATCCCATTAATTATCCTTGTAACTTTAAGAATAAAGTAAAGAGAGAAGTACAGGATGAAATTGAGCCCATAGAAGAAGAAATAGAACCAATAGCTGAGCAAGATGAGGAACAGGTAGTAATTCATAAAAGTCCTCATACAAGCCCTGTAATTCCCAGAAGAACTACACGAATATCTAGACCGCCTGATAGATACCAGGCTAATACAGTGTGCCAGATTAATAAGGTTCCATATACTGTGGATGAAATAAAAAGGTATCCTTCTAAAGATAAGGAAAGTTGGTATGCAGCAATGAATAAGGAATTGAAATCCTTGAAGGATATGAAAGTATATGAAAATGCGAGATTACCTGTTGATATAAAACCCATTGGCTGCAAATGGATTTTTAAGATAAAAACTGACAAGGATGGAAATATAATCCATAAGGCAAGATTAGTAGCCCAAGGTTTTAGACAAAGTGCCAATGACTATGATGAGGTATTTGCACCTAGTCTTAAAGCAACAACTTTAAGGGCAGCTTTAGTGTGGGCAGCAAGCAAGAAGTATATAGTTAACCATCTAGATGTGGAAACTGCTTACTTGCACGCCCCACTAAGACATACTGTATATATGAAAAGGCCTATTGGATTGAAAAGTGAAAATAATAATGATTGTTGGTTGTTAAAGAAGAGCCTCTATGGTCTTAAACAATCAGGCTATGAATGGAACCAGTATATTGTAAAGGAGCTGAACAATATAGGGTTTAAAGCTGGTTTAGCCGATCCATGTCTATTTAAAAGGGAGACAAATGGGAAAATATCATTATTATTATTATTCACTGATGATATTGCCTTGATTACTGAGACTAATGATGAAGCAAATAAAATAATAGCATCATTAGGTAAGAAAATAAAAATCAAGCAATTAGGGGAGATAAAGAAATATCTAGGTTTGAATATACTGAAAACACAGAAAGGTTTTAAGATATCTCAGGAAGATAAGATATCTAAATTGCTAATAGATTATAAGATGGAACTTTGTAAGCCTGCAAAGACTCCAATGAGTCAGGATATTTGCAAAATGGATACTCAAAGTCCCAAGTTTGATAAGGCCATATATCAATCTTTGATTGGTAGCTTATCATACATTAGCAATTGGTCAAGGCCATATATAGCTTATAGTATTAATCAGCTGGCACGACATAATAATGATCCGCTTCAATGTCATTGGAATGCATTGAAGAGAATTTTAAGATATCTTAAAGGAACATTACACCATGCACTGTATCTAGAACCAAAAGGTAATCTCATATTGAGTGCTTATGCAGATGCTAGTTTTGCATCAGAAAGAGACACAAGAAAGTCGACTTCAGGAACAGCCATAATGCTGGGTAAGACATTAATAGGTTGGAAGTCAACTAGACAACAGCATATAAGTTTGTCTACTATGGAGGCAGAATTCTCCTGTTTATCGCTATTATGTACTGAATTAATTATGTATAAACAAATGATGAATGATATGGGTATAACTGTAAATTATCCTATAATTGTACATGAAGATAATCAGGCAGCAATTCAAATGGCCACAAATATTGCAGTAAAAACTAGGAGCAAGCATACAGATTTAAGGTATCTAAACGTTAGACAATCTGTACAGAGTAAAATGATACAGCTGGAGTACTGCATGTCGGAGGACAATATAGCTGATAATTTTACTAAAGCCCAAGGTGCCATTAAGCACCTAGAGAGTTGTGAAAAGTATGGGTTTAAATTTTAAGGGTATTATATATTTATATCACCCAAAAGGGGAGAATGTTGGGTATATGGATACACCAACTAGGTTTGGGTGAATAAATATATGAACCTAGGTTTAAGTGTTTGTAGCTTTAAGCACCAAACTGCAATGTAATTAGATAATTAAGGGTGCGGTTGCAAGCAGCAATATAGGGCAGTGAGAGTAACGTAACACTTCCTGGTTTTCTGGTCTGGTCTGCCTGGTCTCTCTGCTATCTGCCTGCCTGCTGTTTACTCCTGTATGAGACGTCTGCTTGTTGGCTACTGTGTTGGATACCATTTCTACTGAACACAAGGACTGTTTACTTGGTGAGCTGATATCCTGTGAATACTCAGCGTTGTCTTCGAGAGAAAGGTATCGGAAGGAGCAGATAAAGACATTGTACTGACTAGTTTAATGGACTAGGTTACTGGATGGATATATTGGATAATGAAATATGGACTGAATGACACTGCTTAAACTATGTGTGAATTAAATAACTATTTAAAACTGCAAACAGTGTTTTTGTCTCCAGTGTGTGTATACTCTTGGGCCCAGCCTCTCTCTCATTTGGCTGCCTGGCTTGACTACTGCTGTGCACTCTGCTTGGGGGTTTGTCCCCAAACACTAACAACTCCATGGACCAAATATGTAGCATAAAGTAAAGATAGGTGGATGGGTGGATGGAGACTGTGTGTGTGTGTGTGTGTGTGTGTGTGTGTGTATATACACACACATATACATACATACATATGTGTGTATGTGTGTACACAAGTTCATGTCACCATCTTTCACTCCATTTGTATACCTGCTGCACAATTCCCTGACACTACAGTAGTATCAGGTGTTTCAAGCACAGCACAAAGCTTAGCTCCATCAATGGACTTGGTGTGGAATAGGGAGGAAGAGAGACTTAATGCATTTGTCCACAGTGTTTGGTGAAGGCTTCCACTTTCTGTGCTTTAATTTTTACCCGAGCATTATCCACATATCTATATCTATATGAATGGGTGGAATTCCTGGGAAGGAGTTTAGGGCCATGGTTTCTTATGATGTGATTTCACTGTTCACCTACATTTCAATAACTAAAGCTTTCATAGTTTCTGGGAAGTAGTTTAGGACTTTGGCTTCTACCTATTCCACGTATAGATTGGTCACAATGGAGGACACAGGTGAATCCATGGCACAGCTGTGTTTTTATCTGTAGAAACCATCATTGTATTTAAAATAGGTAATGGTCAGGCAAAGGTCCAGCATGACACCTACAATATTTTTCGCACTATGAGATTCAGTTTCCCCCACCTCAAAAAATGGGTGGAAATGTCTTACAGAGTGAATATTTTGGTGTGGGGAAAGGGTTGGTGCAGTGGCAGCATTTGCCACTACTGCCTGTCACCGCTGTTGCCATTCATTGCCGCGGGAGAATAGTGGAGACTTTGCTGCCGAACAGCTGATTGGCGGTTGGATTGGCCTCCCGGAATACTGCTGATCAGCTGTTCTAGGCAGCAGAGATCGTCGCTGCCTGCTGCTGCTCACCATCGATCACCACCAATCGCCGCCACCGATCACCACTTCCAAATGGTGGTTAACTGGTGGAATGGTTGACCAATGGAATGGTTGACTGGTGGCAGGAGCAATGGAGTGGAGCCATGATGAGCCAAGTGCTGGGGCTGCGCTAATGTGCTGAAACTGACCAGGTTTTTTGCTGTTTGCTACAAGGATGCTAACCAGATGAATACCGGATGGATGCAGGGAGGGAGATGCAGATTTGTTTTTTCTTGTTTTTCTCCCCAAAAGCTAGGTGCTTTCGGATCTTATATTCCGAAGCATCATACAGTACAAAAAAATACAGTATTTGGTCTGGGCTGAGGTTGGTTTTCTTGTCTAATGTGCTGACTTGTAGCAGTTCATTACCATAAGAGCTTCAGTTTTTGAAACTCACAGCAAACACATCATTCAATCCAAGCATGGTTTATGCTATGTTTAGTTAGTATGTTAACTAAAACATCCAATGTATTACTTTATGTCTTATGTGAACTAAATATTTCATTACAAAATGTGGAGTTATATCCTATTTTCCATTTCGTTCAATATGGAAATCAACATCCCAAGACTATGAAATTACGGTTGATAATTTGCAGTGTTTGTCAGGTGCTAATTTTATCTCACTAGAATAGGTTTTTCTCAAGGTTCAGCCAATTGTTTAGTCTGCAGAAGGTTCAGGATGATTATACTATTAAGATCAACGCTAGAATCTCTGAAGCTGATAGCATTTTTTTTTTTTTTCAGAAAACACAGCTGGTTGTATAGCATTATGAAATTTATTTTCATATTCTCTTTTGATCCGCCAAGGCCCTATGATTTCTTTTATCTTCAAGGGGAAGATAAAGCTGCCCCAAAGGGTAAAAACATATAAAAACATTTATACACAATGATCTCCAAACAAGTGCCATGTTTTTATTAGATTTCTCTTTAAGTGCTTTCTAGAAGATACATCCAGTTCCTGGAGTAGCAAGAAAAATTGCCACAGAGAATGAATTTGAAGTTTGAAATGAAAATATGTAGTGCGTCTGACACAACACTTTAATGTGCTGAACATTTTAATTATGTCAGAAGGTAAAAGCAAATTTATATTCATCATTAATCCTGTCATATCTACTGTATACTGGAATGTTGTACATTTATCTGTAGACTTAACCAATTCATTTTTCTTCCAGGAAAGGTTAACCTTAAGACAATACCTCATATTCCTCTTCCCGCCATCCTTAGCCCTTAACCATAGCTGAAAAGATGGAACAAAATAACAAAGCTGGAAGGAACCTTGTAGGTCAGGGATATGAAACTCAATTTCATTGAGGGCTGTGGTTGACCTTGGGGTCCAGGCAGGCATGGTCGACTGGATGGGCCTGGCCAGCTTGACGCCACTGCTGGCATATTTCATCTTTGCACTGAGTAGATCGGGCCGAAGCCATCTTCACACTGGGTAGACCAGACCGAGGGTATGCTGGCCTGATATTTCCTTTTTGTACTGGGTAGAGCAGACCGAAGCTACACTGGCCTGATCATTCCTCTTCGTACTGGGTAAAATGGGGGTGAAGTTACGCTGGCCTGGTCTTTCCTCTTCACACTGGGTAGACCAGGATAGCCCCATGGGCTGGATCCAATCACATTGTGGGCCGCATCTGGCCTTGAGTTTAACATCTCTTTTTTAAAAAATAAAATAAAATTTTATTTGGGTTTTCGCACATATAAAATACAAGTAAAACATCTTTTTTGAAAATAGCATGGTCTTGATTAGTCTCCTTGATTAGTTTCCATCCATTATTCCTTGTCTGGCCTTCAGGTGTTCTGGAAAATAGGTTGACCCCCTCCTCTATATGACAGTCCCTCAACTATTGGAACACTGCTATCATGTCTCCCCTTCTCTTCACTAGACTAGCCATGCCCAGTTCCTGTAACCATTTTGTCGACCCTAAAGATGGCATATGTATAGCCTTTGTCTATTCTTTTCTTAGCTTTATTTCTGTTTCTGCAAAGGATTTTAATGGTACTTAAGGCTCACCAACTCTAGTTGTTGAAAGGAAGGTTATAGAGATAAAGGGGAAATGTTATGTCTAGATGGCATTCTTTCCCGTGGGAACAGAGAAGATGCCTGCAGCTTGAGGAAGGTGGAGTTTGAGTCACCAGACTGATGGATTGAGAATTGATTGGAGATTGTGACTCTGGGGGGAAGTTTCATTTTACTGGGTGTAATTCCAGAATCTGGCCAGAGTCAAAATTACACCAAGACCTTGTCAATTTGATATGTTCCTCATAAACAAACTTTAAAGAAAGATGCCTTGGATTTTATTTCTGGGGACATATTACTTGGAACCTTGACACATTTTTCATATGTTTTATCCTCCAGTCCCCTAATCATATTTATTGCTCTTCTCTGCACTCTTTCTAAAGTCTCAACATCTGTTATATAGTATGGTGACCAAAACTGGATGCAGTATTCTAGGTGTGGTCTTACTAAGGATTTATAGAGTGGTATTTGTACCTCACTTTATCTTGATTGGGATGGAAAAGAAGGGAGCAAGCCTTTCACAACATACTAATCATTGCTAAGACTCATCTCCAGAAAAGAAACAATAGCTCTACTAACTTTAATCAATCAATCAGAATACAGTTGGAAGCGACTTTGGAGGACTTCTGGTCCAAACTCCTGTTCAAACAGGAGACCCCATACCATTTCAGACAGATGGCTAGCCTATCCAGTCTTTTCTTAAAAACCTGCAATGATGAAGCACCCACTATTCTGAAAGCGAATTGCTCCATTGGTTAATTGTTCTCACTGTTAGGAAGTTTCTTCTTAATTCCAGGCTGCTTCTCTCCTTGAGTAGTTTCCATCCATTGTTTCTTAATCTTGCCTTCTGGTGCTTTAGGAAATAAGTTGACCCTCTCTTCTTTGTGGCAGCCTCTCAACTTTCAGAGGTTTCTGCTTTCCTTAAAGTAAATTGACCTCTGGATTCCAGCAAAACAATTATATTCAAAAAACAATTAGTTGTAGAAGTAGGCAAAGCTGTAAGATCTGGACTAGGCTTGCTATAGATTTAACACATGCCAGGGGAATCCACAGGATCAAATCAAAAAAGCATCACTGTGCCATTGCAACAACAAGATCCATGACCTGATATTTCCACATTATGTCACAATGCATGATAATGCATCACAACAGTGTCCTTTGCGTGAACTCTCAAGATGTATGTTGTTTTATGATTGACAGTTGGTTAATAACTATGGTACATTAGCTATCCATTTTGAATCATACATTGTCATTCAGAAGGACTTATCTCTACATGAATGAGCCAGGAAAAATACCCAGGAAGGACACTAGATTATCATTGACTATAGCTACAGTAGCATCTGTCTGTCCATCCGTACATACATACATACATACAGTTCAGCTTCTATCCAGATTTTAGGAACATGTCCATGCAGATTACATTACAATTGAAATTGAAAAGTGATTGCTCGTTGTCTTCTTGTCACTGTTATTTGACAATACATTACTGTTGTAAGACCACACTTGGAATATTGCATCCAGTTTTGGTCATCACAATATAAAAAGACTTAGGAAGAACTGTTGCAGGAATTGATATGTCTAGTTTAATGAAAAAAAGAACTAAGTGTGACATGATAGCAGTGTTCCAATATCTATGATGCAGCCACAAAAATGAGTGAGTCAACCTATTCTCCAAACAAAGCACCTGAAGGCAGGACAAGGAGCAATGAATGTAAAATACTGAAAGAGAGAACCAGTCTAGAACTAAGGAGAAATTTCCTGACAGTCAGAATAATTAGTCAGTGGAATGACTTGCCTTCAGAAGTTGTGGGTACTCCATCACTGGAGGTTTTTAAAAAGAGATTGGACAATCATTTGTATGAAATGGTATAAGATCTCCTGCTTGAGCAAGGAGTTGAACTAGATAACACTCCAACGTTACTTCCAACTCTGTTTTTTCTGAATTTTTACAACTTTGTAGTCTTGCCTAAAGCTCTAGTATTTCTTGAAGATTTCCTATCTAAATGCTAAGTATGCCAAAATCTGCATAGCTTCAGAAACTAAAAAGATCTTTGTAACTCAGATATCTATCCCGTCCTTTCCATTTATCCAGATACATTTTTGAGCCTACTATTATCTGTTTCTTAGAAATGGCCTGCCCTGCACATAGGTGACCATTTTTTTTCCTCCATCATGTTACACAATGTACACATAAAGGATTATATTCAAGCATGGTTTGTTCATCCCTGCCCGGATGGCACTAACCAGCTCTCAAATGGACTGAAACAGGATCTCAAAAGCAGAAGTCAAAAACATTTGATTTTCAAGAGCTCATACTGTATTTATTTCATGTAACAATAAATCAAGATTTGATTTTCAGAAAACCTGCCCATAGGCTCATATTTACTCAGTTTGTGCCTGATTATCAAAGCATGTCACTTGTATACCTTTCTGAACAAATATTAGCCCAGTCATGCCTTGATGGTGAAGATAAGAGTCGGTATGAAAACTAACCGTAGGAAAAATAATATTAATTTATTAATCGGTAGGAAAAAATGTTGCTTTGAAAATGTAAACTGAACCTAAATAGGCATAGAACTGTTACTCTGATATTCCTTTCTTTTTCTTTCTGACATAGTTTTTAAGGGTGAAAATACTTCAGCTTCTTAAAAAAAAAATAAACATGGAAATGTCTCACATCCTAAAATGCTAGGTTGCTATCCTCAACAATAAAATGCAATAGTTATTTCATTTCATCCTCCTGTAATGTTGGGAAATGCTTGTGTATTTTGACTGCATAATAAATAATAAAGCCTTTTGTGCCATGTGTCCTCAGCAAGAAAACTGAGAGGTAGGTAGCTGCCAGACTGAGGTTTCCACAAATCTAAATTCTAATGGTCTCCTTTATTTCCACATTTAGATTAAAGCTTTAATGGTGCTTCAAAAGCTGGCAAAGATTCCACAGTTGAACTTAGTGCTGCTCTCTGTCTACAGTTCCCCCTCATCCACCGATGTTCCCTTGATGCTCTCTAAATGTTGACTGTCAATGAAACAAGGCTGCTCCCAGCTCAGTCACCATGGTGATTTTTGGAATGGCAAACTAGCATGCAGGCCTGGGGAGTCATGAGTGTTAGAAAGAGAGACATTGCAAAGCAATGCTGTCTCTCCAAAAGCTTTCAGAAAGCATCAGAGAATGTTCCATCTCCAACGGTTGCAAATAAAGAAACACATTTTAAAAATGGCCTATCTAGATCAGTAGGCCCCAAACTTTGTGGTTTAGTGGCCCAGCTTGCAGGGGGAGAAGGAAACTGAACTGCGTGTGAGCCTTATGTCATGTGCAGCTCCACTTGCACATGCATGCACTCCAGCTTGCCACTTGCGTGTCCTGATTTCCAAATAGGCCAGGGCTCTGTAATGGGCTGT
This sequence comes from Pseudonaja textilis, assembly GCF_049901715.1. NCBI lineage: Eukaryota > Metazoa > Chordata > Lepidosauria > Squamata > Elapidae > Pseudonaja > Pseudonaja textilis. The sequence continues at coordinate 13,617,736 of NC_142008.1, forward strand.
AGCCCAGGGGTGGGAACCCTGCATCTAGATCAATGTTTCTCAAACTTTAAGATGCCAATATGGGAAATTCTGGGAATTGAAGTCCTTACACCTTAAATCTGCAGAAATTAATCAAGAATATTCTTTCCTATGACATACTCTTCACATTGTGAAGAATATTATAGTTTCCTTCATGGTTAGTTCATATGGCTATGATTCTTGGAATGATGGAAGTTTTCTTTAGAACATTTGTAAGGAACACTTACAAACTTAATTTTTAATATTTACTCATTCACTGGCATAAAGAGATAGGAAGTCAGATAATACCATCAACTGGACAGAGTTTCATTTGTTACATTCCATCCTGCAGTATTTTTACTTGAACTTTGCAACAATTATTATTTAACTGATGAAATCCACCTTAGTTTGCTGTTCTTCCCTTTTACTGGTGTGTCATAATTTTTACCTTGCATTCTGGAAGTGGGGCTCTGACTTGTTTTAATTGATCAATTATGGGCCATTTTGGGAACCTTTCTTTTGAAGGGTAGATTGAAGTGCAATTCCTTCCTTCCTTCCTTCGTTCATTTATTCATTCATTCATTTTAGGCTTAAGCATTTTACCTTTGGATGTGAAATGAAAATATAATAATTTTTAAATTAACTGAATGATGTTGCAAAAATTCTGAATGTTTTGATTTGATATAACATCAATTTAAATTGCCAGTGAAAAAGCAAAAGGTGAAACTGATATAAAGTATTTAGAAATCTGGTTGATTCTAATTCAATTAGATTAGAATAAAGACAAAGCTACCCCCCCCCCATAATCTCCCATTCAAATGTGAAAAAACAGTAAATCTGATTGTGAAGATGAGGTATTTATTTAAGCACAAACAAAACTTTTATTTTATGCTTATTGCAAAAGTTTTGGGGCTACCTTTTCTTAGTTCCATTCCTGATCTTAACAACCAAAAGTAGACATGTGCTATGACCTGGGAAGTGCCTTCTATTTTATTTTACTAATACGTTTTGGGACTCACACATTGTATAAATATAGATTCTGTCTAGGCACTTGGAATTGGCTTACATAATGTGATTATAGAGTTAGAGTAGCTCTCTTAGGCCATCAAGCTCAGCTCTCTGTACAGTGAAGACATCTAAATCTAAGCAATCATAATAGATGGTTCTTTGGACTGCTTGTATACATCTGCTGAGACAGTTTTGCTCAGTAACTTCAATACTTATTAGCTCCAAATTACCTGGATTTTTTTGGGAAACAGCTGAAAAAAGATGATGCTACTTTTGTTTTAATGGCACCTAATAACCCAAATAAAAATGTTAAAGTTGGGTCAAATAAACATGGAGGAACGGCTGGTGGCTGGGCCATTCAAGAAACCTCTGGGAGGCCTAAGTTCCACTACACCAAAACAAGGCTGAGTTCCGATCTACTAATTTGTTGAATGTTTTTTTTCCCCTAGTCTAATTTCTCCCTGTCCTCTTATTTCCCTTCAGTCAAGACCAAATGCTTGACAGTCATTTAAAATCCTCAAGATTTTTATGAGTCTTGTCTATTGCCATTTGGATGCTATGTAAGCTGTGATGCTACGTAAGCTGGTATTCCTTTGCCATGCTCGAGGAGAACAAAAAACATTCACTAAAAGAAAAGAGTGAAGGGTTAACCCGTTTTGCTCTTCATTGAGAATAAGAAACAAGGACAGCTTTGAGGAATATATTTTCATCTCCTTCTCCTCTAATAAATATCTTTAGGGCAAGCAAAGGGCAGTAGTTACAGTTAGCATGATGGGGAAAAAAGTGTGTACGTGTATGGGTGGAGGGAGATCCTATAGCTTGTTGCAAGGAGGACAATGTGTGAAGGAGAAATCACATACACAGGACAGAGATGCAAGCAGACAGCAAAATGACAAACACAAGGCTTAGCCAGAAGGTTTCTAATATTGTTTTCTTTGAAGAAGAGAATAGAAATTTGCCAGAAATTCAGGATAATAGTATCACTTTGTGAACTCAGAAGGCCTGCTTCCATTGCAAGCATAGACCGGCTTTGAGAGGGGGGGTGGGGGAAATTGGATCTCAACAGATTGACTTAATTTTCGTAAACTTCTGTTCATGTTGAAAAAAGATGTTTAGATACTAAAAAGAGGGAAGAGAAGAGAAAAAAAGATGATTACTGGATGGAGGATAAAACACACGAAGAACGCTTCCAGGAATTGGGTATGTCTAGTTTAATGAAAAGAAGGACTAGGGAGACATGATCTTCCAATATCTTCTTTATAAGGAAGAGGGAGTAAATCTATTCTCCAAAGTAGTGGGTGGAAACTAATCAGGGGAGAACCCAACCTAGAAGTAAAGAGAAATTTCCTGACAGGGAGAACCCAGTGAAACAACTTGCCTTAAGAAGTTGTGAATGTTCCAACACTGGAGCTTTTTAAGAAAATGGACAGCCGTTTGTCTGGAATGGTATAGCAATTCCTGCTTGAGCAAGAGGTTGGAACAGAAGACTGCCAAGGTCCTTTTCAACTCTGTTATTCCATTATGAGCCTTGGTGGTGCGGTGATTACAGTGCAGTAATTGCAGGCTACTTCTGCTGACTGCCAGCTGCCTGCAGTTAGGCAGATCGAATCTCACTAGGCTCAAGGTTGACTCAGACTTCCAGCCTTCCAAGGTGGGTAAAATGAGGACCCAATATGCTGATTCTGTAAACCACTTAGGGAGGGCTGTAAAGCACTTATAAAGCGGTATATAAGTCTAAGAGCTGTTGTTATTGCTATTCTGAATTCCTAAGAAAGTGTATATTATGAAGGACGCCAGCCAATATGCGTACAGGTAGTTGTTGTGTTACAACCATAATGGAGTCCTCCCACCATGAATGTAGCACATGAGGATAGTAAAATATTGGTTTTCATGGTTTTCAGGAGACCCACTTGAAACAAACATACACACACACACACACACACAAACACACAAACACACACACACATGCTTCCAATGAAGTAGTTTTCAAGCACCCAGCAGCATTGTTCATTATGAGGCCACTCTCCCAGAGTCCCAGGGATCAGGCGCAATTATCCATTTGCACCAGGTCCCGCGTTGCCTGGAAAAGCTGGCAGGCAAGACTTCTGGGTTCAACAAAGGGGCTGCGGGCAGGACTTCCTCCCTTCCCTCTTTTGGGGAAAGGAAAGGGTTGGGAACTTCAAGTGAGGCGTGCGCTGCAGCTTCGCCCACCCCACTAGCAGCTCTGGGCTATGCAGTGGTTTGGCTTTCCCAAATGCCTTCAAGCTTACCTTCCTCCCTGGCTGGTGGCAGAGAAAAAGGTGAGCCAGCCAGGGCAGAGCTGTTGCCACTCAGGTCCCCGCCAGCCCGCATCTTGTCCCCTGCCTGGATTCTCCACAGCTCCTAGGGCTTGCACCTGCCAGGGGGAGAGGGAGGTGACCAAGAAGCATGAGGCTATGCAACCCACATCGCCCCTCTGCCAGCTGCCCCTCCCTCACCAGGCTGAGCGTTTTAGCTGAGTGCGGGCTGCTGCTGTGAGAATGGTGCAAGCTCCATGGGCTGGAAGATAAGGCTGATGGCGGGGAAGGAAGATCCACTCTGGCAAGGCTTGACTCGCACCATTTTCACAGCGGTGCCCACACTCAGAAAAAGTGCACAGGCCAACGGGCAGCAGAGGGAAGGGGCAGCATGCAAAGGGGCGATGTGGGCGGCATAGTGTCATTCTCCCTGGTTGCCCTCCACCCCCACCCCTAGCAGGCAAGGCCCATCAGCTGCGGAGAATCCAGGTGGGGGGGGCGAGATACAGGCTGGTAGGGACCCAAGCGGCGACAGGTCAGCCCTGGCTCACTTTCCTCTCCGCCACCAGCAAGGCAAACTGGAGGCTGGGGACAGTGGGAGGGAAAGCTTATCTAGGCTGTGAGCACAGAGGGCAGCAGTGGCAGCACAGCAGTGGCAGCCTAGGCTGGCTCAGGAGTCAGGACTCAACTGGGGCTTGTGGTGGCGGTGGTAGCAAGGGTGAGGGAAGCAGCGGTGGCATGGCAGTGGTAGCGGCCCAGGCTGGTCCGGGAGTCAGGACTCAATTGAGGCTTGTGGTGGCAAGGGCAAAGGCAGCAGTGGTGGTGTGGTGGTGGCGGCCTAGGTTGGCCCAGGACTGGAGTTGGGACTCAACTGGGACTTATGGCAGCAGTGGCAGCAAGGGTGAGGGCAGCAGTGGTGGCGCAGTGGTGGCAGCCTAGGCTGGCCCAGGAATTGGGACTCCACTGGAGCGGGCGGCAGCAGTGGCATGTAGGTGACCAGGCTTGCAGAGCCTCACTCACCTAAGGAGACCACAGATCAGATTCAGATCAGGGCAGCGGCAGAAGGCAGGCAGCTATGGCTGGCAGGTAGGCGAAGGCAGACTGTAGACAGCGATGGTGCATGGCTGAGATAAGGAAAGGCAGGGCGGTTGGGGAGGGGAAGGGCCAGCCAGTGGTGCGATTTGCCAGTTCTCCAAACTGCACAGAATCGTATCAACCAGTTCTATAGAACTGGTCCGAACTGGTAGAATCCCACCCCTGTATCTAACATATGGAAATATATAGGATTTCATTTGGTATGCTCAGAGGCCTATTCTAGAAAAATAAACTTTCCCTTCCTCCTTCTCTAAAAAAAGGAAGCATTTGGCCTTATTGAACATGAATTTATAATAATATGATTAGTAACAACTATAATTATCTAGTAAGAGTCATTGACATGGAAGTAAAAGAGGCACTTAAGCCTGCATAGTAAGATTAGCCTTTCTGTATCAGTCCTGCTATTAGCAACAGTAATAACAGTGGTAATCAGAGAATCATTTACAAATGTGAAATAGGAACAGAAACAAAGTGAGGCCTAAACTATGTAATGAGATTATGATTATTTTTAACTACTTGAAATAGAAATAGAAATTGAAGAAGTCATATTAAGGAGTCAAAACTGGATTCATGGCCTCTGTGGTAGATTAACAGTAATGATAGCATAGAGATATATTTTTTACAACAAAAAGTATGACAATAACAGCCAGAAATGTTCTTGTTAGGTATTAGGACTGGATATCAATGAATAAATAAAAAAAACAATGGGTTTTGTTTAGAAAATAAAAATATGGGTAGACATTATTCTTCTGTGGTGTGTGTGTGTGAGAGAGAGAGAGACAGAGAGGGAGGGAGGGAGGGAGGGAGAGAGAGAGAGACTCTAAAATGCCAAACATCTATTAAGAAATTTTTGAGGCAGAAGATGGATATACACAGTTGGTTTGATGTCTTTTTTTTTTTTTTTTTTTTTTATTAATCCTAACAACTAAAAAAAAAAAATATTTTTTTTATTTTTTTTTTTAAATAATTTAATTTTATTAATATAACAACAAAATAAAACAACTATCAAGAAGTAAATATACAATTAAAATTCTAGTATAAAATAACAAATAACTAAAATCTATGATAAATCCAGTCTGTAAATTATACATGGTCTAACTATACTAAAATTACACTCCATAAACTGGCCCGTTGTCAGCTTAATACTAAAAGGGAAAGGAATTAGCACAAAAGATTTGCCACATTTGTTCTGTAAAATAGCTATGGTGGATTAGACACCTGTTTCTGATGAATCCTCAGTGCTACTGCACAGAATCTAGCCACCTGCACTATAATTATGGACTCTTCATCCTTAAGCAGCCACTGGAGATAAGCAGGGCTGGAACTGCCAGGATCCCTAGCAATTATTGGAAGAATTTTTTTTTCCTGAATCTCTCTGTAAAAGGAACATTGAAGGAGTATGTGACCCACAGTTTCCACCTCTCCTGAGTCACAGGAATGCACTCTTTATGTTATTAATATCTTTTTCAACCAGGCGAGGGGAAGGGTTTAGTGTTTGGGGCTTTAAGAGCTCTAAGGGCTACAATTTCTTTATACTTTTCAAATTTTAACATTAGGGGGTTTGTGTTTCAATGCTTCTTAAAATAACATTTATATGGCAGTCAGGAAGGAAGGAAGGAAGGAAGGAAGGAAGGAAGGAAGGAAGGAAGGAAGGAAGGAAGGAAGGAAGGAAGGAAGGAAGTTATTTCTAAATCCAAAACTACTTGGGCAATTGAGAATCAAAATATTTTCTGCTAGGTAGCTAATTGTATTATTGAAACTGAGAAAGCCAGTTAATTGTAGAGTTAACTCAAAACCCTACCCAAATGGAAAGGAAAGAAAAAGGTAAAGTTAAAGAATGGCTGACAAAATAAAATTTAGCTGTTAAAAGCCATTGCCAACACTATCTGCCTGACTAATGAAAGGAAGTCCACTGATAGAATGGAATTCTTCGGGCGCTGATGTCACCCAGGAATGGAAAAGTGCATTTTGTATTTTTCCCAAATGGCAGTCATTGACCTAATTAACAAGGCTTTGGGTTATCAGATGGAATGATAAAGAGCTCTGAGGGAGTTAGGGTTTTATGTGAATGAAATAAAAGTATAATCATG